>NC_084574.2:17932500-18087500 GCF_033978685.3 Nerophis lumbriciformis
TTTAACGGTAACATATTTGTTCAGCAGGAGTCCTATTAAGTCCTATATATAAAAAAAGTCTCATTAAATAGTTGTCCAACTTTTGTTTCAAATATGAAAATAGAAAAAATGGTCCGAAACTTGTTTTTTAGGACTCCTGCTGAACAAAGATGTTACTGTTATGCTAAAAACATGCTGAACGCAAAGGAAAGGCTAAAATACTGCTTCCGGTTCAATTTACCATCACACAGATAAACACACGTTTTTGCACTTTTTTTTTTAAAGATTTTTGTGTTTATCGGAAAAATAAAAATCTATAAAAAGGAAAACAGCACAAAATCCAATTTTATGGCAATATTTTAATGAAAACCGAGCCATTTTTGTTTGTTTTAAAATCTGCCATGTATAATAAAAATCGAAAAACGGCCCTAATTTTATTTTTTGATTTGCGTTTCAGAATTGTAAATAGAATGAACGGAAGGTACAGGGACCTGGTTACAAGCTCCAGCGGTAGTAAACAGAATCGTTGATATGAACAGCATGATCGAACTCAAAGCAAAATGTACAGCTGAGAGCAGCAAAATACAATGCATCCAGAATGTATTCACAGCACTTCACTTTTTCCACATGTTATCTTACAGCCCATCCAGCCATCCATTTTCTACTGCTTGTCCCTTTTGGGGTCGCGGGGGGTGCTGGAGCCTATCTCAGCTGCATTCGGGTGGAAGGCGGGGTACATCCTGGACAAGTCGCCACCTCATCACAGGGCCAACACAGATAGACATAAAACATTCAGCCTCATTCCAAAATTAAATACATGTACAATGTTAAACAAAAAAGTTTTATTTTTGCAAACTTATTAAAAATGAAAAACAAAAAAATCACATATACATAATTATTCACAATACAATGCCATAAGCTTGACACACCTATCTTTGGGCAGTTTTGCCCATTCCTCTTTGCAGCACCTCTCAAGCTCCACCAGGTTGGATGGCAAGCAAGTAGATTTCATTCAGTATGTCCCTGTACATTGCTGCATTCACCTTAGTTTAGTCAAAGAGGTGACCAAGAACCCAAAGGTCTCTTTGTCAGAACTACAGCATTCCTCTGTGAAGAGAGGAGAACCTTCCAGAAGGACAACCATCTCTGTAGCAATCCACCAATCAGGTGGTAAATGGTATAGTGGCCAAAACAGATTTCTTTGTAAAAAAGTTTGCCAAAATGCACCTGAAAGACTCGCAGACCATGAGAAACTAAATTCTTTGGTCTGATTAAAAAAACAAAATGTTGAACTCTTTGACGTGAATTCCAGGCATCATCTGTGGAGGAAACAAGGCACCGCTCCTCACCAGGCCAATACCATTCCTACAGTGAAACATGGTGGTGGCAGCATCATGGCAGGAACTGGAAGACTAGTCAGGATAGAGGGAAAGATGAATGCAACAATGTAGAGAGACATCCTGAGTGAAAACCAACACATCCGACCTGGTGGAGCTTGAGAGATGCAGCAAAGAGGAATGGGTAAAGAGGAATGCGTGAAACTGCCCAAAGGTACAGTAGGTGTGCCAAGCGTGTGGCATCATAGAAAAGACCTGAGGCTGTAATTGAAGCCAAAGGTGCATCAACAAAGTATTGAGCAAATCCTGTGAATACCATTGTAGATGTGATTATTGTATTTTTAATACATTTGCAAATTAAAAAAATAAATAAATAAACTTCACATTGTCATTATGAGGTGTTGTCGGTAGAACTTCCAAGACAAAAAATGATTTATTCTTTTTTGTAATAAGGCTGTTACATAACAAAAAGTGAAAAATGAAGCACTGTAAATACATTTTGGATGCACTGTAAATGTTAGCTTTGTTTTGGAATTATATCGTTTTTTTTCTTCTTTTCGCATTAACAGAATCCCAGAATAAGCTAATAAAAACAGAAATTACCATCTAAAGCAGAAAGTCTTGGTAATTTGAGTGATAAGACTAAAAAAACTAAACCCACTCCAAAATACAGAGCCGATAAAGCACTGATTCTGACAGCCCTATTTATAACACTTGTTTTTCCCAACTTTAAATTGCAAAAACTCAAACACACCCTTTTTTAAACTGGCATTTCTTGAGTCACGTGTATTAGCTAATAGATGAGGGAGAGGGAAAATTAGATTAGCATGTGATGAGTAAGCTAATATTCTCATTTTAGTTCACACTCAAGGCTTCCACACACATGCACTGACAGCCAGGGAACACCAATCTACAAATCCGTCATCACATTACCCTCAGCCCCTTTCAAGCAAGTCTTTGTAAGACCACTGGACAGAGAATCTAAAGCCGTTTCAATCATGAGACTGCCAAACATTAACATATCCTCCTGAGAACATGCATCCTCTGCAATGGACATTTGTTTTTGGTCTATTTATTTTGTCACATTTGCATATTTCTGAAAAATAACCGTTATGTAAAGGACAAATTTTGACTGCAGAGGATGCTGGTTCTCACGAGAAAACATACTGTAGAATCTCAATTTACGAGCATATCGTGTTCCAAAGACTGAGCTCGTAACTCAAAACACTTGTATCTCTGAGCAGCACCGCCCATTGAAATTAATTTAAATTATTTTAATCCATGCCTCTCAATAGGACCGTAAAAGTGTGTGCTCCAATGGTTTAACTTTGTTTTTGTTCAGTGCAGGTTGTACAGAAAATAGCGTACCAACATAATGTCCGTTTGTAGCGACTGAGGAAGACAGAAACACACGATGTAGTGGAGCCTTTGCAATTGGATAACTGATGTTTTTAATCATGGTTAATAGTAAAACCGGTTAATCGTTGCATCCCTATTTGAGTGACGGATTGGAAAAGGTCTCAATATGAACAGGACTACCATGTTACTAACTGTATCCACTCAGCATCCATTGCACCGGTCACCCGGCAGGGGGTCCCCACATCTGCAGTCTCTTCCAAGGTTTCTCGTTGTTCCCATTTACATACACCTGTAAAGAACATAATGTCATGGCTGTCTTGAGTTTCCAATAATTTCTACAACTCTTATTTTTGTTTATGATAGAGCGATTGGAGCACATACTTGTTTGTCACAAAAAACATTCATGAAGTTGTTTTTTTTTATGGATTTATTATGAGTTTACTGAAAATGTGACCAAATCTGCTAGGTCAAAAGTATACATACTACAATATTAATTTGGTTACATGTCCCTTGGCAAGTTTCACTGCAATAAGGCGCTTTTGGTAGCTATCCACAAGCTTCTGGCAAGCTTTTGGTTGAATTTTTGACCACTCCTCTTGACTAAATTGGTGCAGTTCAGCAAAATTTGTTGGTTTTCTGACACGGACTTGTTTCTTCAACATTGTTCACATTTTCTCAATGGAGTTTAAGTTTGGGAAGACCATTCTAAAACCCTAATTCTAGCCTGATTTAGCCATTCCTTCACCACTTTTGACATATGTTTGGGGTTATTGTCCTGTTGGAACACCCAATTGCGCCCAAGACCCAACCTCTGGGCTTAATATTTTAGGTTGTCCTGAAGAATTTGGAGGTAATCCTCCTTTTTCATTGTCCCATTTACTCTCTGTCGAGCACCAGTTCCTTTGGCAGCAAAACAGGTCCAAAGCATAATACTACCACCACCATACTTGACGGGAGGCCTGGTGTTCCTGGGATTAAAGGCCTCACCTTTGTCCTCCAAACATATTGCTGGGTATTGTGGCCAAACAGCTCAATTTTTGTTGCATCTGAGCACAGAACTTTCCTCCAGAAGGTCTTATCTTTATCTGTGATCAGCAGCAAACTTTAGACGAGCCTTAAGGTGTCGCTTCTGGAGCAAGGGCTTCCTTCTTGCATGGTAGCTTCTCAGTCCATGGCGATGCAAAACATGCTTGACTGTGGACACTGACACCTGTGTTCCAGCAGCTTCCAATTCATTGCAGACCTGCTTTTTGGTGGTTCTCGGTTGACTCTTGATCATCCTGACCAATTTTCTCTCAGCAGCAGGTGATAGCTTGTGTTTTCTTCCTGATCGTGGCAGTGACAAAACTGTGCCATGCACTTTATACTTACGAACAATTGTCTGCACAGTTGCTTTTGGGACTTTAAACTGCTTTGAAATGGCTCCAAGTGACTTTCCTGACTTGTTCAAGCCAATGATTCATTCAGATCTGTGCGGAGTTCCTTTGACTTTCCCATTGTCGCGTTGGTACCCGAGTCTAATGACTGCATCACATGAGCCCTATTTAAATGGGCTCATAGAAATCAACAGGTGTCGTCAATCATGATCACTCACATGAAGTTAAGAGGCCATGCCGTGAAGCTAATTTGATTTGATTGTAACATTTCTACATCACTAAAATTGATCATGTATGTTGCTGTATGTATACTTTTGACCCAGCAGATTGTCACATTTTCAGTAGACCCATAATAAATTCAAAGAAGAAACAAACTTCATGAATGTTTTTTTGTGACAAACAAGTATGTGCTCCAATCACTCTATCACAAAAAAATAAGAGTTGTGGAAATTATTGGAAATTCAAGACAGCCATGACATTACGTTCTTTACAAGTGTATGTACTTTTTTGACCATGACTGTAGTTAATATAGCACAATTTTGTGGTTTTTTTTGCCTTTTTGGCAACAGTCTCAATGGGATGTTAGGAACGGATGTACGTGAAAGGACAAAAGAATACACGCAAAGTGTTACAGATGTGACTACAGTTAAAAGTTATGTGATGAAACAGATTGTTTGTATTTCCATAGTTTCCTGTGGAATTTGGAAACAGGTATTTCACATATGTAAACCAATTGGAGGTTGACCAACATCCCTAAACTAATTGTGTTTGAACTCAGAGGTTCCATTCTATGTGTTAAGGACTTAACATTTTCTATTAAAAAGAATACCTTAAATTCAATTTTGTTGTTATGGTAACTTGCTCTGTTTGCTCACCAGCAAACCTCAAATCTGTTATTAATTGCTGGTTTTTGAACACGTCAGTTAGTGAGCACAAAAAGAAACCTTGGCATTAATGCTGACTAGCAATGCAAAGAAAGCAGACAGTGATTTTTGGGGGGCAGAAAAAGCAAGTGAGCCAGCTGAGCATGAATCAATTCACAATCAATTATTTAAGCCCAAGAGGGGGATTATGGAGGGACAAAGTCCAGCCAATCTAGTGTAAACTGCTCAGTTTTAAATTGAAAGGGATTGCCTGCTAACTCGGCTTTTCGGAGTGGCAGTCGTGTTTTCATGTTTTCCAGGTATTCTCTCAGAAATATGTTGTGCCAATCCTCTATCTATTTTTCCTCAAAGGAACATGAGCTGCACAGGAGTGAGACCTTTCTCTTTGGTTCTGTGTAAAAAATAACAACAATAAAGTCTCATTATGGAGGTAAGTGTAAGAATTCAAGTGGTCTGGGTACTAATGCACTAATGCAACCCCTTCATTTTGACATTTATCAATTCAGCGAATGTCTACATGACTGAGCATCTTCAACAACATCAGTAAGAGGAACCAACAATTCCTCGTTTGAAGACTCGGACTAAATGCCTCTCCCAAAATATACCCTGTCAGGCACCCTCGCTGGATACCATGTCTAACATTAGCCCATGTTTGAGGCAAATGTACAGAAGGTCAGCGGGTTTAGAAGAAGATGTGCCTCTAGATTATTTATGAGCCTGACAGCTCGTCATACATTTCTGCAACGCCTCTTTTCTTAAAGAAAGGAAGAACAAGAACAGTTTTTGGGGATTACACAAGGCATGCAAGATGAGCACGTAAATTCACCGTTCATTGACAAATCATAACTTTCTTCATCAAGTCGCTACAGTAATCATGTCAAATTGCTAAACAACTACCAGAAGATAATGGAAGTCAAATTTGTATCTTAATGTTAGACATTTCAGTTTAGACAAATGCATTGAACCAGCGTCCTGTGCAGTTTTGCATAAGAGGTATATTTTTTGCTAAACAGTTTCCTCGATTACCAAAACCTACTCAGTGGCCTAGTGGTTAGAGTGTCCGCCCTGAGATCGGTAGGTTGTGATTTCAAACCCCGGCCGAGTCATACCAAAGACTATAAAAATGGGACCCATTACCTCCCTGCTTGGCACTCAGCATCAAGGGTTGGAATTGGGGGTTAAATCACCAAAAATGCGCCGCTGCTGCTGCTCACTGCTCCCCTCACCTCCCAGAGGGGTTATCAAGGGTGATAGATCAAATGCAGAGAATAATTTTGCCACACCTAGTGTGTGTGTAACAATCATTGGTACTTTAACTTTAAAACAAAACAAAGGATGCGGATGCTCGGGTGTTTATGGCTAAAGCAGAACTTGCTGCACTGAGCAATCTGCTGTTTTTCCATTTAAATTTAAGAACACTGTAGTCGCTCACATTACCAAAAAAATGTGACTTCTATGTATGTCTATTGTGAACGTTATGTGTCTGTGAACTGATGCGCATGCGCACAAACATGACCTCACAAAGCAGAGCCCTGTGTTTACGGACATATTCTGATTGTTGTTGGTGTCAGTCCTGGCTCATTTACAGTATGGCAATGTAGTCAACATTTTTTTTAAACGTCAAATGAACGATGTAAGATCCGCCCTAAAACAGCCGGTCTTCCTTGCTAACACAGGGTTATAGCTAGAGATCAAGATATCCTGTTTTATAACCACCGCAACGAAGAAAGTGAGTGTGAAGGATAGTATAGGGAAGAAGAAGCTAATGATATTCAGTGAATCAATATGACCAGGAAGCGGCCTCTTCGGAGGACCCGCTGGGGGAGAGGCAGGAAGCGGCATCGTCGGAGGACCCGCTGGAGACGAAGCAGGAAGCGGCATCGTCGGAGGACCCGCTGGAGACGAGGCAGGAAGCGGCATCGTCGGAGGACCCGCTGGAGACGAGGCAGGAAGCGGCATCGTCGGAGGACCCGCTGGAGACGAGGATGGCAGCGTCTGACCCACCTGAGAGGCTGGTAACAGAACGGGCGTCGAAGCTGGAGCGTGCTTGGCTTGAGCAGGATTCGAAGATGGAGCGGGCTTGGCTTGGGCAGGATTCGAAGACGGAGAGGGCTTGGTTTGGGCAGGATTCGAAGACGGAGAGGGCTTGGTTTGGGCAGGATTCGAAGATGGCCCGAACTTGGCTTGGGCAGGATTCGAAGCTGGAACGAGCTTGGCTTGAGAAGGTTCTGAAACTGGAGCGAGCTTGGCATGATCCGGCTCTGAAGCTGGAGCGAGCTTGGCTTGAGCCGACGGAGAAGGTGGCGTCGGCTAACCCTCGACCGGACAGGATGGGTTCTGCATCTCCATCAGCACCTTCTGGTACACTCATCTATCCACGCCTTGCTGTACTTCTCTGGAAGGTGCCCCGTAGGAGGAGGTGGACTTTCAGGAGGTTGCGGCTTCGCAAGACGTAGCGGCAGAGCAGGCAGCTGCGGTCTTGCTGGAGAAACAGCAGGTGGCGGCTGCCTCGGTGGACGTTGCGCTTGCGGCGGCCATGCTGGAAGGAGCTTCGCATCTTCAGTCACACAGCTAACCCTCCTAGCGCCCCCAAGGAGCGAATTGCAGACTATCTGGAGGAGCTGTCGACCCGCGATCTTCACAGGGGCAGAGGCCAAGAGTGGGTGGGTCTTGGGAAGCCGGGTAGTCGGAGTTGGCGGGGACCGGGCCTTGGAAAACTGGGGTGCTGGAACCAGAACAGAAAAAGCAGGGGTTCTGGAAAACTGTGGAGCAGGTGAGGTGGGAGGAGCTTGAACCCTGGCCAATTGGTTGTTCCGGCCAAAAAATAATTGTCCCCACTGAGCGCATCATGTGCATGAGCCACCTCTGGTGTCCCCCTGAACACTTCTGACGTTGCCGATGTTCCGTTATGGACCTGAGACGGATTGGAGACAAAGCTGTGCTGAGTGATAGTCCACTGATGGAAGGTGGGCCTTTATTAAACCGCTATTTGTTGGTTATACCATTGTCGTGGAGACAGCAGGGCACGGCAAAGTAAATGAGAATTTTATGTCCAAATGTATCACAGAAACAGAGTGCGGAAAGGTCAAGCACAAAAAGGCACAGGGAAAGCTCTGCATGAAAAAGGGGAAAGCTTGATTGGAGAGCGAATAAACAAAACTCAATCCAAAGTGAAAAAAATCTCAAAAGTCCACATACCGTGTGTGTTCCTTCCACATACAAACAAACACCAAACTCTTGCAATGATCCCACAACCAAGAACGAAGGGAGACTGGTTTAAATAGCCCTCGAACACCAGGTGAGATAATCAAGACAAACAAGCCGCAGGTGAGGAGAGAAGCCCTCAAAAGCAGAGTAAAGCTACTGCATACAGAATACAAACAAAACATGAAGTGAACCCAAACAACACTAGAAAAAACACCCATAAACTAAACAAAGAACAACCTGATGAAACACGTCGTAACAAAACAGTTACTTTAAATCAGAACACAATAAAAACATAAGAGTATAAATACTAATATATTCAACATAACGCAGCTGGTGGGCATAATTTTACAGATTACATTATCTGTGAATATTGTATTGTTTTTCATACAATATTTCCTATTCAAACGTAGTTTGTATTTTTAAAGGGCATGTTACATGTTAAAATTGTGGTGTTTTTGGGGCAAGCACAGTTTATATTAATTTGAATTCATTTCAATGAGCGGCACTGGCTGTCAATGTTAACACGTTAACAAATGTGATTAATAAAAATATATATATATTGCGTGACCATGAATGATTGATGATTAATCACAGTGTTTGTTTTGACCCGCGCCAGAAGGATTAATTATTGCGCGCACAGGCATAATAGTGATAGAGCGATGTGCTCTGTGCCCACTTTTGCTTCAAACTAACCCTGATGGAACTAGGGCTGGGCGATATGGCCTTTTATTAATATCTCAATATTTTTAGGCCATGTCACGATATACGATATATATAGCTCAATATTTTGCCTTAGCCTTGAATGAACACTTGATGCATATAATCACAGCAGTATGATGCTTCTATGTGTCTACATTAAAACATTCTTGTTCATACTGCATTAATATATGCTCATTTTAAACTTTCATGCAGAGAGGGAAATCACAACTAAGTCAATTGACCAAAACAGTATTTATCAAACAGTTATTAAGCAGTGGCACAAACTTTTGTGCATGATGTCACTAAGATGACATATCAAAACAACACTAAATTTAAGTGCACTTTTTGTACAGAAGGCCACTATAATAGTTTAAAACAAATGAAGTGCACTTTTGTGCATGATGTCACACAATATATTTCAATAAGTGTCAAATAAAAATGAGCTGCATAATAGGAAATCAAATAGTGTATGTCCTTCGCTATGTGGTAGGTTCCTGCTGACGCTATCTCCTTCTGTTGTTGACTATTTTTTTCATACAGTGTTGATGTGGAAATGGTTGCTTCGGCATTTTGTTGGTGTGGCACCGGCCGGAGATGTTGACATGCGGAGTTTCAAGCACTCTTCATTCTCTAGCGGGTGACTTTTCAAATGATGCTGCAAATTAGCAGTAATGCTACTTTTTGTAGCAACGCTTTTGCCGCATACTTGACATATTACGGTTGTCTGTTCAACATCTTCCCGCTTGAAGCCAAACCACCGCCAGACAATGGACCCCCTGCTGTTTTTCTTGGGAATTAATTCTTCCTTCATTTGTTACCATATTCGCACCTTCTTTCTCTCGTATTACCGCTCACAGCTAAAGTTACCCATGCTGCTACCTCTCTGCTCCACGAGAGCGTGTGACGTTGCACGCACGACAGTATGTGACGTATGTAACAAGGTGCGCTTGCTTTATCTCCCCGTGAGAAGCAGATACAAGAAAGAGTGAGAAGAGCCTGTAGTGTAATGCCCGCAGCTAAAAGCAACTGCGTGAGAACGTATACTCGAATATCACCATATAGTAATTTTTTACATCGCACAGGGACAAACCCGCGATATATGGAGTATATTCGATATATCGCCCAGCCCTACTTCAGCGTGTACGCCTTTTTTCTGTCTTTAGTCCTTCTTTGACAAGTTTTGTTCATTTTGCTAACGTATTATGAGTCCCAAAAAAAAAAAAAAAGACTATTTATAAGGAGTGCATTAATGGCATTCACAATTATGGAAGACTTTTATATGCAAGTGATACCATATAGTAGGGTTGTACGGTATACCGGTATTAGTATAGTACCGTGATACTAATGAATCATTTTCGGTACTATACCACTTCTGAAGCGTACCGGTCCTGCACCCCCCTGCGCCCGCGCCGAAGTCACGTCAAGACATTGCTGGTTTTACGAGCAGACGAGCATGTTCGGCAGCACACAATCACAGAGTACGACGTCTCACTGGGGTGAGTTTTTCCTTGCCCTTATGTGGGCTCTGTACCGAGGATGTCGTTGTGGCTTGTGCAGCCCTTTGAGACACTTGTGATTTAGGGCTATATAAATAAACATTGATTGATTGATTGATTGATACTTACAAGCAGACACAGTGTGTAGTCAGAAAAGGGAGAACGGACGCATTTTGGTTTAAAAACTAACGATAAAGGTGAGGTTATAACACTGAAACGCCGTCAGATGCTTTAAGACATGGCTAGCTAGCTAGCGGCTAACGTCCAACCGCTGTCGGCAGTGTTTCAGCTACTTCTAAATCACTAATCTTGGTCTCCATGGCGACAAATAAAGTAAGTTTCATACAAGTATCATCCCTGCAGGACGAGGAATAGCTAAACATGCTTCACTACACACCGTAGCTCACCAGCGTCAAAATGTAAACAAACGCCATTGGTGGATCTACACCTAACATCCACTGTAATGATACCAAGTGCAGGCACGTATCTAGTCGATACTACAATGATAACGTCGATATTTTTTGGCATCACAACATCTTCTTTCGTTTTTTTTAAATGTATATTATTTTTATAAACTCAGGAAATATGTCCCAAGACACATGAGGACTTTGAATAAGACCAGTGTATGATCCTGTAACTACTTGGTATCGGATTGATACCTACATTTGTGGTATCATCCAAAACTAATGTAAAGTATCAAACAACATAAGAATAAGTAATTATTACATTTTAACAGAAGTGTAGACAGAACATGTTAAAAGAGAAAGTAAGCAGATATTAACAGTAAATGAACAAGTAGATTAATCATTCATTTTCTACCACTTGTCCTTAATAATGTTGCCAAAATAATAGAATGATAAATGACACAATATGTTACTGCATACATCAGCTGACTAATTAAGAGCCTTTGTTTGTTTACTTACTACTAAAAGACAAGTTGTCTTGTATGTTCACTATTTTGTTTAAGGACTTAACTGCAATAAGAAACATATGTTTAATGTACCCTAAGATTTTTTGTTAAAATAAAGCCAATAATGCCATTTTTTTGTGGTCCCCTTTGTTTAGAAAAGTACCGAAAAGTATCGAAATAAAATCTTGGTATCGTTACAACACAAGTCTTAAAATCAAAAGCAATCAGCCATTACAGTAAAAGTAGTGGGCATGGAAGGGGGTGTTGCCGCTTTAATTCCCATTTTGACTGTAACCTCATGTGACAGAAGTAAACCTGGCCCTTCATGTAATGAGTCCACAAGGTCAGGAGGAGCTCATTAGGGTCTAAATGCAAACTGTGACGGAGACTTTAATCAAATTACCACATTTAAGCCCAGAATAACTTCAGGCTTCATGCTGAAGATGTACACCTCTACCACTACCTGATTCATTCCTGCAAAGAATATAGCCACACAGTTATGGGTACAGTTTCATGTTTGATGAAAATTGCGCAATATTTTGCATGTGTTGCCTACATGTGCGATTGACAACTTCAACGCAATGTTCAATTGCTTATTCCCTTTGATACTTGTGCCGCACAGAACCTCAAATTTTGTTTATGTTTATCTGTGAAGTTTCTGTCGGAGCACGGCAAGTAGCGATCAAGGCTTCACGTCTGCCTGACAGCAGTGAAGACTTTGGGAGAGACACTCACAGCCCACTGCCAAGTATTAAAGGCCTACTGAAACCCACTACTACCGACGACGCAGTCTGATAGTTTATATATCAATGATGAAATCTTAACATTGCAACACATGCAGATACGGCCGGGTTAACTTATAAAGTGCAATTTTAAATTTCCTGCGAAACTTCCGGTTGAAAACGTCTAGGTATGATGATGTATGCGCGTGACGTCGATGGTTGAAACGGAAGTATTGGGACGCCATTGTATCCAATACAAAAAGCTCAGTTTTCATCGCAAAATTCCACAGTATTCTAGACATCTGTGTTGGTGAATCTTTTGCAATTTGTTTAATGAACAATGGAGACTGTAAAGAAGAAAGCTGTAGATGCGATCGGTGTATAAGCGTAAGGCTACAGCAACACAACCAGGAGGACTTTGACTTGGATAGCAGACGCGCTATCCGACGCTAGCCGCCGACCGCATCGATGATCGGGTGAAGTCCTTCGTCGCTCCGTCGATCGCTGGAACGCAGGTGAGCTTCGGTGTTGATGAGCAGATGAGGGTTGGCGTAGGTGGAGAGCTAATGTTTTTATCATAGCTCTGCCGAGGTCCGTAGCTTAGTTAGATTCAATGGCGTCGTTAGCAACAGCATTGTTAAGCTTCGCCAGACTGGAAAGCATTAACCGTGTAGTTACGGGTCCATGGTTTAATAGTATTGTTGATTTTCTGTCTATCCTTCCAGTCATGGGTTTATTTATTTTGTTTCTATCTGCAGTTAAGCCCGATGCTATCACGTTAGCTCCGTAGCTAAAGTGCTTCACCGATGTATTGTCGTGGAGATAAAAGTCACTGTGAATGTCCATTTCGTGTTCTCGACTCTCATTTTCAAGAGGATATAGTATCCGAGGTGGTTTAAAATACAAATCTGTGATCCACAATAGAAAAAGGAGAGAGTGTGGAATCCAATGAGCCCTTGTACCTAAGTTACGGTCAGAGCGAAAAAAGATGCGTCCTGCACTGCACTCTAATACTTCACTCTCACGTTCCTCATCCACAAATCTTTCATCCTGGCTCAAATTAATGGGGTAATCGTCACTTTCTCGGTCTCGCTGCTGGTGTAAACAATGGGGAAATGTGAGGAGACTTTCAACTTGTGACGTCACGCTACTTCCGGTACAGGCAAGGCTTTTTTTTTATCAGCGACCAAAAGTTGCGAACTTTATCGTCGTTGTTCTATACTAAATCCTTTCAGCAAAAATATGGCAATATCGCGAAATGATCAAGTATGACACACAGAATGGATCTGCTATCCCCGTTTAAATAAAAAAAAAATCATTTCAGTAGGCCTTTAATGCTCAACACAACTTCTCAGCACAGTTTCATGGCAGAATTAGAAATCCATTAATGTTCGCACTTTTATTTTTTTATAGCCCACCAGCAAACATTGGAGTTTTCACCACGTGTCATTCTTTTGTTTCTTTTACAAATACTTAAATCAATCAAACGTTATTTATAAAGCATTTTTCATACATAAAAGAAATGCAACACAAAGTGCTTTATAGACTTAAAAACAATACTGTACCACGATGACCCACATTTCCCATCAATAAACACACTAAGGTTGTAAGGTATACCGGTATTGGTATAGTACCGCGATACTAATGAATCATCTTCGGTAAATGCATGAACTCACAACAAATTACACACCTGCAAATCAGATGGAAAATTAGAGGGATCATTGTTTGCGGGTATCCATAATACGCCGATAGGGAGAAGTTTTTATTTACACGATGAGTCGGGTGTGTCTTGACCTCCACGGCGGAGGCTGCGCCGAACCCCTGAGGCTGACTCACCGAACCCCTAGGGTTCGATCGAACCCAGGTTAAGAACCACTGGTCTAGACAGAAAAGGGAGAACGGACGCATTTTGGTTTAAAAACTAACGATAAAGGTGAGGTGATAATACTGAAACTCCCTCAGGAAGATGTGCTTTAAGACATGGCTAGCTAGCTAGCGACTAAAGTCCAGCCGCAGTCGGCAGTGTTTTAGCTACTTCTAAATCACTAATCCTCGCCTCCATGGCGTCAAATAAAGTACGTTTCTTACAAGTATCATCCCTGCAGGACGAGGAATAGCTAAACATGCTTCACTACACACCGTAGCTCATCGGCATCACAATTTAAACAAACGCCATTGGTGGATCCACACCTAACATTCACTGTAATGATACCAAGTACAGGAGCGTATCTAGTCGATACTATGATTAGATCGATTATTTTTTAGCATCAAAAAATCTTTCGTTTTAAAAAAAATTATATTATGTTGATAAACTCAGGAAATATGTCCCTGGACAAATGAGGACTTTGAATATGACCAATATATGATCCTGTAACTACTTGGTATCGGATTGATACCTACATTTGTGGTATCATCCAAAACTAATGTAAATTATCAAACAACAGAAGAATAAGTAATTATTACATTTTAACAGAAGTGTAGATAGAACATGTTAAAAGAGAAAGTAAGCAGATATTAACAATAAATGAACAAGTAGATTAAAAATTCATTTTCTACCGCTTGTCCTTAATAATTTTGACAAAATAATAGGATGGAAAATGACAATATGTTACTGCATATGTCAGCAGCTAAATTAGGAGCCTTTGTTTGCTTACGTACTACTAAAAGACAAGTTGTCTTGTATGTTCAGTATTTTATTAAAGGACAAACTTGCAATAAGAAACATATGTTTAATGTACCCTAAGATATTTTTGTTAAAATAAAGCCAATAATGCAATTGTTTGTGGTCCCCTTTATTTAGAAAAGTATCGAAATACATGTTGGTAACTTGGTACCGGTACCAATATATTAGTTTCGGGACAACACTAAAACACACACACAAATGAATTCATGGCTGAGTAGAGAGGAGCCAGGTGAAAAAGCACTATCACAGGAGCCCTTTGCACCAGGAGATTACCAATCCACGACCACTAGGCCGTGGTCGTGGATTATCGACCATGGCCGATAATCCCTGATGCAGAGGGCTCTCTCTGAGGAACGCTGAAAAGTAAAAATAATAAAACATGCGAAATAGTATGAACCATGAGTAGAAATAAAGGATAAAACACACATAAAACATGTTATGAAGATTAAAAAAAAATGTATATACATTAACTTTATAATAAACAAATAAAGCTAAATAAAACGAAGCATAACTAATGAGATAAAAAATAAATAAAAGTACGAATGACTTCAATTTTTTTTAATAAATATTAGGTAAAAAGGAACTTGACATATTGTCTTTTTTTTGTTGATTCAGCTGTAGTGTAACAATTTACACACTAGGTAGAGCAATAATACCAGCTGTACTTTCATCCCCGCCTATTTGAAATGCATGAGAACGCCAAGAATACAGTTGTGACAATGTAATATTTGTTTGTTCTGTTAAAGCTGTCTGAAAGTGAGCTCTCTGAAAATGTCATTTAGGCTGTTCTGTGGGAAAAGGGATCAGTAGGAATGATTAAGTATGTCGTCACTTTATTTGTTTTTCTTTATTATTACTTGTTAATCTCCAAAAGAAAAAAAATCTAATACTTTCAATGATTGACAAATCAATTCATAATACTGTATGGGATATACAAAGAAATTATTAATAATATATCTTCAGATATTGGGTAAAGAAACATTTAAAATCATCCAGCCAGCTTAATGCATGCTTGAGGGGGAAAAAAAGATGCAGTGTTGACCACTGTCAAGTCATTTATCTACAAAAAGCTGAGCGGTTACTTTGCTGTCACTTTTCTATCTGTGACACGAGGAGGCACTAATGAATCAGCCAATTGTGCAGGATAGAACTGTACACTGCCTACCCAAGTGTGTGCATGCATACACGCCAGCACTTTACTTCAGTTTGTGTGAGGACATGAGTGTATTGCAACACAACTTTATAAATAACTTTACCAGCCCTCAATTGCACAAAACAATTATTTTAATGATATAGTGCTGCAAAGACAATGAGCAATGGATTGTTTAAATAGGATATGTAATCGATGAACTGAATTAATCATCAACTTGAGGTATATTTATTTGAATGCAGTACATTATTATAAATATAGGTAGATACATGAATAAAAAAGTGGCTTTATAATAGCATTTGTTGTTTTTACCTGACTTGAACAGATACAGTCGAGGTCAGTAGTTCTCAAACTTTTTTTCACCAAGTACCACCTCAGAAAAGACTCAGCTCCTCAACTATCACCCAACCATAATGACCAACAATACAATACAGTAGCGTAGTCGGCCTAAGTATTCATTAAAAACAAGGCAGATATTTTATTTAACAAGAATGTATAATATTTTTGGCCAATGTAACATTACACACAGTAACAGTAAGACTGTGTTTGAATATTTAATGGAGTGATTATTTGGCGTACCAATAGATGAATCCCGCGTATCACTACAGTTTAAAGGGGAACATTATCACAATTTCAGAAGGGTTAAAACCATTAAAAATCAGTTCCCAGTGGCTTATTTTATTTTTCGAAGTTTTTAAAAAATTTTTACCCATCACGCAATATCCCTAAAAAAAGCTTCAAAGTGCCTGATTTTAACCATCATTATATACACCCGTCCATTTTCCTGTGACGTCACATAGTGATGCCAACACAAACAAACATGGCGCATAGAACAGCATGCTATAGCGACATTAGCTCGGATTCAGACTCGGATTTCAGTGGCTTAAGCGATTCAACAGATTACGCATGTATTGAAACGGATGGTTGTAGTGTGGAGGCAGGTAGCGAAAACGAAATTGAAGAAGAAACTGAAGCTATTGAGCCATATCGGTTTGAACCGTATGCAAGCGAAACCGACGAAAACGACACGACAGCCAGCGACACGGGAGAAAGCGAGGACGAATTCGGCGATCGCCTTCTAACAAACGATTGGTATGTGTTTGTTTGGCATTAAAGGAAACTAACAACTATGAACTAGGTTTACAGCATATGAAATACATTTGGCAACAACATGCACTTTGAGAGTGCAGACAGCCCAATTTTCATCAATTATTATATTCTGTAGACATACCCTCATCCGCGCTCTTTTCCTGAAAGCTGATCTGTCCAGTTTTGGAGTTGATGTCAGCAAGCCAGGGATAGGGGGTTTAGCTCGCTCGTCTGCGGGAACAAACTGCCGCCATTGCTTGCCGTGCTACCGAGGTCCTTTGTCCCTGAATTGCTCACACACTACGGCAGATTCAATGGGGGTCTGGCGGCAGATTTCTTTGACTTTATCGTTGGAAATGCATCTGCTTTGAGTGTCGCAGGATATCCACACATTCTTGCCATCTCTGTCGTAGCATAGCTTTCGTCGGTAAAGTGTGCGGAACAAACGTCCAATTTCTTGCCACTTTCGCATCTTTGGGCCACTGGTGCAACTTGAATCCGTCCCTGTTCGTGTTGTTACACCCTCCGACAACACACCGACGAGGCATGATGTCTCCAAGGTACGGAAAACAGTCGAAAAAACGGAAAATAACAGAGCTGATTTGACTCGGTGTTTGAGAAAATGGCGGATTGCTCCCCGATGTGACGCCACGTTGTGACGTCATCGCTCCGAGAGCGAATATTAGAAAGGCGTTTAATTCGCCAAAATTCACCCATTTAGAGTTCGGAAATCAGTTAAAAAAATATATGGTCTTTTTTCTGCAACATCAAAGTATATATTGACGCTTACATAGGTCTGGTGACAATGTTCCCCTTTAACAAGTATGTATAATATGTTTGGCCAATGTAACATTACACACAGTTTGACCAGTAACACTGTGTTTGAATATTTAATGAAGTGATTATTTGGCGTACCAATAGATGAATCCTGCGTACCACTACAGTTTAAGAATCACTGGTCTAGGTCCATAAAAAGCGCTGAAGCTAATACACCAACAAACAATAACACCTTTCTGTATTGAATGTTAAACATGTTTCGTTTTCCTCTGCTTCAGACAATATAAAACACATCAAACGGACCCATCAATACAGTGCGAGCATACGTTACCAATATTGGTTTAAGAGAACAGATTTATCCTGTTGCTCAGAGAATATACTTTAAAACAGTTCTCCTTGTGTACAAGTATTTTCGTGGTCTTGTGCCAAAGTATATCGCTGACATGTTAGAACCATATGATCCATCTCGGTCTCTGAGAACCTCAGGGAGTGGTCTCCCTCTGGTGCCTAGTGTCCTGGGCATGACGTTAAAGTGCATCCGGCAGTGGAGGCTCCTCTATTGGGTCTTGGGGCACTGGGAGGTTAACCCCTTTACTACTGTTACCCCAGGTGGCCCTTGGCAAAGGCCTAGTACCAGACTGCCACCTAGCCAGGGATACGGTGAAGACCTCAACGGCAGAGCAGGCGGAAGACGGTAGATTTAAGAACTACCACAACGGCTGCGATGGCGGAAGAAGGCTGCAGCAGAAAAGGGCCCCCAGTCGTCTTGGACTCCATGCCACTGGACCCTGACCCGATTCTGTCAAGGATCGTGTGGTGACTGTCTGTGCACCAGTCTCCCCATGTTAAAAAAAAGTCACGCACAGGCATCCTCCATAAAAGGGATACACCCCTACCAGGAGGATCGTCATACTCATTCGAGTGACCGCCGATGATGGTGCCTAGAGTCACATGGGGAGGCTGTATTTCAGTTTTATGCTCCTAAAATATGGAACCGTTTTGCAGAAGATGTGAGACAGGCTTGAATGTTGGCAATGTTCAAATCCCAGCTGAAAACACTTTGTGCATATGACAACTGAAAGTATTTAATCTACACTTTAACTTTTTAACTCTTTGATTTTAATTTGAATCTGATTGTTTTCATGATGGTTTCATTTTATGATTTTAATTTGAATTCTGAAAATGTTTATGATTATTTTAAAATATTTATTTTTGCTTTCTTGTAATTTTCTCTACAGCACTTTGAATTGCCACGTGTACAAATTGTGCTTTATAAATAAACTTGGTTTGCCTTGCTTAAAAAAAAAAGTGTTATACATTCTATAAAACTATCTAAAGTGTTGCCTCTTGAGCTAATGTGTCTTTATGGGTTTGTGGTCAACATGTGACCAATGCACCCCATCTTGTATCACTGTGAAACTGCTCGCAACCAGAACACACATTTAACCACAATAACACCACATACGTACGCACGCAGACACATACGTACACGTGAAGGAAGGAATGGAAAACACTGAGGAAAAACAGTTACCGTATTTTTCGGAGTATAAGTCGCTCTGGAGTATAAGTCGCTCTGGAGTATAAGTCGCACCGGCCGAAAATGCATAACAAAGAAGGAAAAAAAACATATAAGTCGCACTGCAGTATAAGTCGCACCGGCCGAAAATGCATAACAAAGAAGGAAAAAAACATATATAAGTCGCACTGGAGTATAAGTCGCATTTTTGGGGGAAATTTATTTGATAAAACCCAACACCAAGAATAGACATTTGAAAGGCAATTTAAAATAAATAAAGAATAGTGAACAACAGGCTGAATAAGTGTACGTTATACGACGCATAAATAACCAACTGAGAACGTGCCTGGTATGTTAACGTAACATATTATGGTAAGAGTCATTCAAATAACTATAACATATAGAACATGCTATACGTTTACCAAACAATCTGTCACTCATAATCGCTAAATCCCATGAAATCTTATATGTCTAGTCTCTTACGTGAATGAGCTAAATAATAGTAAGTATGTAGTGACGTCACATCGCAAAATGGTGGTGCCATTAACCTTTTACAAGAAAAGATTGCAACAGCGCTACTTGTAATAATTATAAGGCCGCTATTTCATACGAGCAATATGCTGAAACATTTGAAGACACAACATGCAATAATTATGAATGAAAGTCGCTTTTTTAACCGCTCCGAGCTAATCCCAGCAGGAGTAACACGAGCACGTCATCTGTATACAACAGGTAGTATCCCACCGCCTATATTTCACCGCTATCACCGCCATTTTTTGTTAAATTGAAATGAATGTGAATGAATGAATAACGTATTATTTTCGTGTCTCCCTATGTCTGGCATTAAAAGATTACAGTAGGTACAAAATGCGGTTGCTAGACTTTTGACAAGGAGAAGTAAGTTTTATCATACTTACTTTTTACTACTTCCGTATAAAATACTAAACGGTTTAGCTCTATCTTATCTTGCTGATTGTATTGTACTATATGTCCCGGCCAAAAATCTGCGTTCTAAGAACTCTGGCTTATTAGAGATTCCCACAGCCCCAAAAAATCTGCAGGCTTTAGAGCACTTTTTTTCGGGCTCCAGTACTCTTGAATAAATTAGAGCTGCAGCTATCGAATATTTTAGTAATCGAGTATTCTATCGAATATCCCGATCGATTAATCGAGTAATCGAATAAATCATATGTTTGGTTTATTAAGGTTTAATTATACATGTTAAGATGTGCCCTCAATTATTGCGTTTGGCCTTATTGTCTTTTCTTTCCTAAACGCCTGTTTTTGATTTCCATTATTGAAGGCTGACACGCACAGCTGAAATGCGTCCGTGGTTGATTGTGCCAATTTGTGTGTGCTAATAAAAACAGGTGCACTTTGTGCTGTGTGGTGTGACCGCATGAACAAAGTTCTTGTCTCTCGTGCGCTTTTGATGATTATTATACGGTGCTGTTAAAATGTTGGTTTCTCTACGCAAATCCGCTGAGCTGTTTTCAACCTGCCAACATTACATAACCAATATAAAAAACGAACCACTTAATAATGACAAAAACAGTTTTAAATTTTAAGAATGCAATACAGTTAATTGCATTCATTGCATGCAAAATAGTAATCAATGTTAATTTTGCCAACATCCCATGTTTGAGATGAAAACACATATATATGTATGTATAAAATTAGTTCATAATTAATATTCCCTGAGAAAGTTAAAATAAAAATATACTCTTAGTATCAAAAATAAAACAATAAACACAGTTTTTATTATATCAAAACATAAAAAGTGGATTAGGTAGTGCCTTTAAAGGGGAACATTATCACAATTTCAGAATTGTTAAAACCATTAAAAATCAGTTCCCAGTGGCTTAATATATTTTTCGAAGTTTTTTTCAAAATTTTACCCATCATGCAATATCCCTAAAAAAAGCTTCAAAGTGCCTGATTTTAACCACCCGTCCATTTTCCTGTGACGTCACATAGTGAAGCCAACACAAACAAACATGGCGGAAAGAACAGCAAGCTATAGCGACATTAGCTCGGATTCAGACTCGGATTTCAGCGGCTTAAGTGATTCAACAGATTACGAATGTATTGAAACGGATGGTTGTAGTGTGGAGGCAGGTAGCGAAAACGAAATTGAAGAAGAAACTGAAGCTATTGAGCCATATCGGTTTGAACCGTATGCAAGCGAAACCGACGAAAACAACACGACAGCCAGCGACACGGGAGAAAGCGAGGACGAATTCGACGATCGCCTTCAAACCAACGATTGGTATGTGTTTGTTTGGCATTAAAGGAAACTAACAACTATGAACTAGGTTTACAGCATATGAAATACATTTGGCAACAACATGCACTTTGAGAGTGCAGACAGCCCAGTTTTCATCAATTAATATATTCTGGAGACATACCCTCATGTCAGCAGGCCAGGGAAGCTAGGGTCGATATTCTTCTCTTGATCATCTTCGGGACGGTGTGAGCCAAGACATCTAGGGGGTTTAGCTCGCTCGTCTGCGGGAACAAACTGCCGCCATTGCTTGCCGTGCTACCGAGGTCCTTTGTCCCTGAATTGCTCACACACTCCGGCAGATTCAATGGGGGTCTGGCGGCAGATTTCTTTGACTTTATCGTTGGAAATGCATCTGCTTTGAGTGTCGCAGGATATCCACACATTCTTGCCATCTCTGTCGTAGCATAGCTTTCGTCGGTAAAGTGTGCGGAACAAACGTCCAATTTCTTGCCACTTTCGCATCTTTGGGCCACTGGTGCAACTTGAATCCGTCCCTGTTCGTGTTGTTACACCCTCCGACAACACACCGACGAGGCATGATGTCTCCAAGGTACGGAAAACAGTCGAAAAAACGGAAAATAACAGAGCTGATTTGACTCAGTGTTTGAGAAAATGGCGGATTGCTTCCCGATGCGACGTAGGTCTGGTGATAATGTTCCCCTTTAATACTGCATTTGAAATGTGCAACTTCATATTCAGAACCAATATGGCTGACAGGAACTTGGCACACAAGTACTACCACTGTGAACAAGGACTTGGAACTCTTACATTCTATTGAGACTGTAGTGAGTGAAAGTGCAAATTTTCCAAGTAGCATGTGGTTGCATGACTTGAATAACCAGAATAACTTTGAACGACTGCTTTCGTGTGGTTACCAATGAAAGGCTAATTGAACATGACAGCTCGGATAGCGTTGTTAGTTTTCAACACCCTTTGGCGGCATTTGATGACTTTAAGGGAGTGAGAGAACACATTCTGGTTATCATAATGAATAACATTTATTTTACCAACACAACTTTTACGTTTACATTTGATAATAGATTACTTGCCTCGCTTTTGCACGTCCCTCAATCGGATGCTTTCTCGACAGGGGCTGCAGCATCGAACTTGTGCTATTGTGGTCTGCGAGCTCCATTTTGCAATGTTTGCATACAAAGGCGTTTTCCTTCGATTTTAGTGTGGATTGTTCCCACACCCCAAACAACCTTTGTCGCTTCTTAATTCCCTCGTTTTGCTTTGGCTTCGGTTCACTGCTTTCTGCGGAGTCTGCCATTGTGAGTTATGTTGGGGAAAAGGTTTTCTGAGCTCAAGCGTATTTAAAAGACCGGTGTTGTGCAGTGCAGGGGGCGTATGATCTGTGACGTAAACACGCTATGCAACACTTAAACAGTCCGTGCGAAACGTGAGCTTTGACTACTGTTTATTAAACGAGGAAAAATGTCATAAAAAAACCTAAATGAGGCCTCGAGGCAACGACAACTAACTACAGCATGGTGTCCAATATTCCAACAGTCACTTAACACTCACACTGTTCCAGCTCTGTGGAAGAAGTCAATTATAACTCCAGTGCCTAAAAAGCCCGGTGTCACAGTAAACAACGACTTTCGTCCCGTAGCTCTCACTTCGATTGTTATGAAATGTTTTGAAAAATTTGTTGTGTCACTGCTCATGAAGGATGCCAAGCCAAATTTAGATGTGTACCAGTTTGCGTACAAGCAGGAATGCAGTACTGATGATGCAATCCTTTGCACCTTGCACTTTATCTCCAAGCACCTTGAGAACACAAAAGCTTATGCTAGAATTTTATTTGTTGATTTCAGCTCAGCTTTTAATACAGTGCAAATTCACATACTCTCGGACATGGGTGCTCATTACGTCGATCGCGATCTACCGGTCGATCTCGGAGGGTGTGTCAGTCGATCACCAGCCAGGCATTAAAAAAATAGTCTTAAAAATGAGCGATCATAAATCTTCACTATGACGTCACTTTCGTCACTTGATTGACATTCACGGCACCCGAGGGTCTTCTGAGATGACGCTGGCTGCTGCCAGCTCATTAAAATTACCGACTGGAAGGCGAGAAACACTTTATTTCAACAGACTCTGGCGCCGTACCTGTCGTCAAAACTCCAAAGACTGACTGCACAGTTGCACAATAAAAGCTCTGCTTCATCCTGCCTGCGCTACCAAAATAAGAGTCTCAGAGAGCTGGCGTGCACAAGCTAGCAAGCTACGGAGTTTGCCGACAATGTATTTCTTGTAAAGTGTATACAAAGGAGTACGGAAGCTGGACAAATAAGATGCCAAAAACCAACCACTCTCATGTGGTATTGGACAGAAAGGAGGACTTTTTTTCTCCTCCATTCGAAAATGCGGACGTTATCATCACCACTGTCTGATTCCAATCAATGCAAGTCATCACAATCAGGTGATACACCAACTTATATTCTTGTCTTCATGAAAGAAAGGAATCTATATGTTAAACATGCTTGTATTATCTTTAACCACCTTTAACTTGTTAACAATATTAACTATATGTGTTAAACATGCTTGTATTATCTTTAACCACCTTTAACTTGTTAACAATATTAACTATATGTGTTAAACATGCTTGTATTATCTTTAACCACCTTTAAGTTGTTAACAATATTAACTATATGTGTTAAACATGCTTGTATTATCTTTAACCACCTTTAAGTTGTTAACAATAATAACTATATGTGTTAAACATGCTTGTTTTATCTTTAACCACCTTTAAGTTGTTAACAATATTAACTATTTGTGTTAAACATGCTTGTATTATTTTTAACCACCTTTAACTTGTTAACAATATTAACTATATGTGTTAAACATGCTTGCATTATCTTTAAACACCTTTAACTTGTTAACAATATTAACTATATGTATTAAACATACTTGTATTATCATTAAACACCTTTAATGTATTAACAATATTAACTATATGTGTTAAACATGCTTGCATTATCATTAAACACCTTTAACTTGTTAACAAAAACATATATTTCATAAATAAGTAAATATAAATTATATATATATGAATGAGGTAGATCCCCACGACTTGATCAATTGAAAAGTAGCTCGCCTGCAGAAAAAGTGTGAGCACCCCTGCTCTTGGAGAAGCTCAAAAACATGGGTGTAAACTCCACCTTGATCAAATGGTTCCACTCTTTTTCAACAAACAGAACACAACAAGTGAAGGTCAACAGAACACTGTCAGACACCAAACACTGCAACACAGGCGTCCCACAGGGTTGCGTTGTATCACCAACACTGTTTACATTGTACACCAATGATTGTAGGACTGTGCACCCTAACAATTATATGGTGAAATTTGTGGACGATACCGTGCTTCTAAGCCTTCTACACAAGGATACAGACCCCTCTGTGTACCAAGACGAGATAGACCTATTTATTAGGTGGTGTGATACCAACCATCTTATTCTAAATGTGACCAAGACACAGGAAATAGTTTTGGATCCGAGGAAAGTGACTGACCATGAGCCAGTGGTCATCAAAAATCAGGAAATCACCCAGGTATCCTCATATAAATATTTAGGGGTTCATATTGATAATCTTCTCTGCTGGAAGACACATCTTGACAAACTGTGCAATAGACTGCAACAGAGGCTATATTTTTTGCGAAGATTAAGATTGTACGGCGTAAGCAGCCACATCATGATGATTTTCTACCGTGCCATTGTAGAGAGCATCATTAGGTACGGGATCACCTCATGGTTTGGCGACCTAACCGTTAAGCTAAAAAGCAAACTGGCCGGCATGCATAAAACGGCAATGAAAATCGTAGGGAGGAAAGAATATGAGCCTATACAGAGCATCTATGAGCAGGCAGTTAGGAAAAAAGCTAATAAAATTATTTCCAACTCACAACACCCACTCTTCCCTGAATATGGAACCCTGCCATCAGGGAGAAAACTCCGGGTCCCACTATGCAAATCTAACCGCCTTAAATTATCATTTGTCCCAGCCTCCATTAAGCTGACCAACAATGTGCAATAGAATGTTAATACATAGGTTAGCACTTTTTTAGCACATAGCACTTTAGAAAAAGAAAAAAAAAGTTAGCGACCATTGATGCACAGTAGGGATGTCCCGATCCGATATTTGAATCGGATCGGCCGCCGATATTTGCAAAAAAATGCGTATCGGCAAGGCATGGGAAAATGCCGATCCAGATCCAGTTAAAAAACAACAACTCCGCTCCGTGTTTTCCAACGCACCTATTTAAATATTACATTCCACTTTTCTGCTGCTCCCTAATATCCGTTCCGCATTTTCCAGCACACCTTCAACACATCCACAGGTCTGTGGATTCTCACACAGTTGCTTTTAGCTGCTGGCATTACACGACAGGCTCTTCTCACTCTTTTCTAGACAGCAAGCGCACCTTCTTACACACGTCACATACTGTCACGTCATACGTCACATACTGTCACGTCATACGTCACATACGTATACGTCCTCCCTGAGCAGAGAGGTAGCAGCATGGCTAACGTTAGCTGTGATGCTAGCGCAGCCGTGTGACCAACGTTCTCTCTAAGCTGTTTAAACGTCCTCTGTGCATAGCAATTATATGCCACGCACAAAATCAAATAAACAAATAAGCGCATAACAATTTTCGACACACGGACACGACAGAGAAAACAGTTTTCGTCATCATTGTTCAAATATTATAACGTCTGTCGAGACGCTTATCTCCGTTCGGTGCCACACGTCCACACCATCAAAATGCCGAGGCAAAAATTTCCAGATCAACACCGTATGAAAAAATTAGTGATTTTTTTAGTTGTGATTTCCTTCTCTGCATGAAAGTTTAAAAGTAGCATATATTAATGCAGTATGAAGAAGAATGTTTTAATGTAGACATGCAAGCCTTGAAAGAAAATGTTGAAAATCAAGACTACATTTCCTGCAAATGGATGCATTTCTACCCTATATTTTAACTTTAGATTTATTCTCATATCAAACTCTTTTGGCTGTCTTTTTGACACTTACATCCGGCGCCCCTCTCCACACCCTGGATTATAATTAATGTAAATAATTCAATGTGATTATCTTGTGTGATGACTGTATTATGATGATAGTATATATCTGATAGTATATATCTGTATCATGAATCAATTTAAGTGGACCCCGACTTAAACAAGTTGAAAAACTTATTCGGGTGTTACCATTTAGTGGTCAAATTGTACGGAATATGTACTTCACTGTGCAACCTACTAATAAAAGTCTCAATCAATCAAAACACATAGAATCATCATACTGCTGTGATTATATGCATCAAGTGTTCATTCAAGGCTAAGGCAAAATATCGAGATATATATCGTGTATCGCAATATGGCCTTAAAATATCGCAATATTAAAAAAAGGCCATATCGCCCAGCTCTTGTTTCAATGATGCTATTTCTGTTTGTCATGTATAATTTTGTCTATTTTGTGTTTATCCTTGAATAAACAGGTCAGTTTCTTGTTACCAACCATTGTGTATTATTCAAACTCCCCTAATTCAGCTGGCTAGTTGTTATCAAGAGTACTAAAACCCTTTTCAACATGATTCTGACAACTAAGTAGGCTAAATAACTTTAAACTTTAATACATGCTCGGATAGGCCAGTATCGGTCAGTATCGGTATCGGTCAGTATCGGTATCCGATCGGAAATGCAAAAACAATATCGGTATCGAATCGGAAGTGCAAAAACCTGGATCGGGACATCCCTACCACCTATGTCTATCAAGCTCCATGTTCTGATGTTTAAATGTTAGTTGTCTGGTTGTGGTTGTGTCTGTGCTTGTGTTTTTGTTCTGTTGTTTTTGTGTATGTTAAGAAAGCAATGATGCACTGTGCCCAAGACAAATTTCCCCAAAGGGAAAATAAAGTTGAACCTTGAACCTTGACAATTCCTAAAATATATTTTGTAACCGAATTACTTGAGGAATTGTTTCAGCTCTACTTTAAATAGACCCCTTTTTAGACCAGTTGATCTGCTGTCTCTCTTTTCTGCTCTGCTCCCCTCTTCTGCGTGGATAGGTTATCAGGTGACCACGGATCAGTTTCCACGAAAGTTGCGCTAGCTGTTCCAAATCGGGACCTGGTATGGACCACTCCTCTGTGCATCAACTGGTGACCTCTCTGCACTGCTGACTTGTCTACTTACTAGAGGATCCCCTGCTGGCCTCACTGTGGACTGGACTTTCACATTATTAACTGTATCCATCCATTGCACCGGTCACCCAGGGGGATCCCCATATCTGCGGTCCCTTCCCATAGGTTTGTAATTAAGCCCATTAGGTTGAGTGTTTTCTTGTCCGGATGTGAGATCAGATGTGGTTTGTGCAGCTGTTTGAGGCATTTGTGATTAAGGACTGTATAAGTAAACTTTGACTGATTGATTGATTTAATGCCTTCTCATTTGGATGAGCATGACAAGAAACAGATTCTGACTGGCTCCTAAGCAGGCAGTAAGTACACGCCCCAGTTCAAGTCTGCCGCTTAACGAATGTCAGCGAGCAGTGACTAAGTTTGTGGACAAAAGTTTGCATTTTCGGTAGGTGAATGTTCAATTTTAGTCAAAGAAAAGTTGCATGTTTTCTTGTAACCAGATTTTCTCTCAGTCAAATTATACAGGTGAAACTCACAAAATTAGAACATGGTGTAAAAGTCTATTCGTGTCAGCAATTTACTTCAAATATGAAACTAATTTGTGATACTAACTTATTACATGCAAAGTGAGGTATGTCAAGCCTTTGTTTGTTATAATTTTGATCATTTTACAGCTTACAGTTTTTGAAACCTTACATACTCTGAGATTTTCAATTCAAAGTTTTCATAAACTGTAAGCCATGTTCATCAAAATTATAACCAATAAAGGCTTGACATACCTCACTTTGCATGTAATAAGTTAAAATCACATGTTACTAAATGTTACATTCTTGTGTAATTTGCACATGATTAAATTCTACGGAAAAATAATAAATTGGCTCTTTTTTTCTCAAATAAAAATCGATAAGAGAACCGTTAAGAAACCAAACCTTATTCTTGATTTCCACAATATTCTAAAAACATTGAAAAACTGTTCAATAACAGATTAGAGAGTTTCACAAACAAAAATAGAATACTCACTGAGAATCAATAAGGATACAGAGCTAATTTTTCAACTTCGATGGCTTTAATTGAAATTACAGAATAAATTACCAATGCAATGGATAGTAAAGAACAATGTGCAGCAGCAGTGTTTATAGATCTAACTAAAGCATTAGACACAATTAATCACAATATTTTATTTAAAAAATTAGAATGGTATGGCATCAGAGGGTTGGTCTTAAACTGGATTAGAAGTTACTTAACCAACAGGAAACAATACGTGAAGCTAGGTGAACATACATTTACAATACGAAATATATCTTGTGGTGTACCCAAGGGATCAATGCTAGGACCAAAATTGTTCAATCTTTATATAGATGACATTGGTAAAGTAACAAAAGATTTAAAGTTAGAATTATTTGCGGATGATACAACAGCGTTTTGTTCAGCAGAGAACACACAGAAGCTAATACAAATAATAACAGAAGAAATTAACAAATTAAAAAGATGGTTTGACTAAAACGGACTATCTTTGAATCTCAGTAAAACTAAAATAATGCTATTTGGTAACAGTAGAAGGGAAAGTCAAACACAAATACACATAGAAATAGTATATTAAACCAAATTTCGAGGTATAATGATTGATGATAAAATGGACTGGAAATCTCATATAAAAAATATACAACATAACGTGGCAAGAAACACGTCAATAATGAATAAAGCAAAACATGTTCTAGACCAAAAATCACTCAATATTCTCTAGTGTTCGCTTGTGTTACCATTTTTGAGTTATTGTGTAGAAATTGTGATGTATCATGTTGTATGCATGCATGTTCGAAATAAACACAAACTCAACTCAACTCAACAAAACGTCTCAACCTGAAGAGACGGTCAGAAAGCGGTTTAAAAATGGTCTGTGGAACATAATTTATGCAAAATTTTGACCAAAGAACAACCAATACATGTTACGTAGACCACAATGAAATGTTTTAAATGTAGCAAGGGGAAAAAATCATAATAACACTACGTACTGTACATGTAACATTCTGACACCCAAGGCAAGAAAAAGTAAACAGTGACCATTTTCCCTTTTCAGGCGACTTCTCGTCTTTCTTTTTAATTCTAATTTAACTTTTTCAGCCCATCCAGTCGAGTCTAGTCTAAAAATAAGATCACCGGTTATTCCCACAACATTAGAAGATTAACTGAATTGTAGAGCTTGTAGCAATTATATAATTGAAATCAAGCCAAGACTTAAAAGACTGATAAAAAAGTGTCACACTAATCATTTTAAAACACTCTCGGTTTACTCATTTTTGGGGTTACTCCTAAATAATTTACTTAAAAAACTGATAGATGATGAGTTGTTTTTTTTTTTATATTAAATTGCTTTGTTTATCTTGATCTGCACTGCTTTTAAAATATTTAAGTGAAAATAAAGGGGGGAAAAAAGAAAAAAAAGTTAGCACAGTGGAATATACTGTATTAAAGTATGCATAGAATAATGTATAAACACATCTTGCAAAACGTTAAACTACTGGACTGTATTATCAAGCCCATATTTACATTAAAAATATGAGTGGCTGGACAGGACAAAAAAAAAAGATCAATCCCATTAGTTTTATCTGTAATTTACTTTATGGCCTGTACCCACAGCAACGTTTTCAGGTGGAAACAGTAAAAAAAAGTATCACTTCAGCCTTTTATCCCCACGCAAACGGCGATCTGGATTGTCTAAAACGAGAGTTTCTGAGAACAGGCTCCAGAGTGAGAACATCTGAGAACCCCGCTTTATCAATTACATGTGAAGAAAGAAGGTGCCAGTAGTAACCGGGAATAACGACGTTGCCGCCTCCTTCTACTGCCCTGTCGCTGCGCCGTCACGGTCACATGACCATAAAAAAGAAAAGACACGCAACAATTTAAATTAAATTTTGATTCGCCGAAAGTTTTATCGATCACAAATACTGCATTTCTGGTATTAGGACTCCCGGGTGTTATTGTTTGTCATGGCGAGCAACCCAAGAAGAGAAACTTCAATGAAAAGTGGCTTCAGGAGCCACTTTTCAGCAAATGGATCACTTTTGAAGATGGAAAGCACGCCATGTAAACGGGCTAAGAAAAATAACACCTTTACGACCGGGTGCACTTATTTTCAAAGATCCAGCCTCACCAGGCACCAAGAAACATCCTCCAAGTTGGGTCCCTACAGTTCCGCTCTTTGGTCAGAATGACGAGGCCGTCGATTTGTTAAAACTCTTTATTTATGTTTACCACAAAGCCAAGCGGACATCCACCATGCTATTAACACTCCTGCACATGCTAGCGCTCCCTCTACTAACTTACACACCTCACTCACCACATACTGCCATTCTTAAAGAGGAACACACAGCTTATGGCCACCACGAAGCCAGAGATGAAATGCTAGAGGCATTGAGTGCCACTGTATTAAATGACATTGAAACTACAAACCCCGTTTCCATATGAGTTGGGAAATTGTGTTAGATGTAAATATAAACGGAATACAATGATTTGCAAATCCTTTTCAACCCATATTCAATTGAATGCACTACAAAGACAAGATATTTGATGTTCAAACTCATAAACTTTATTTTTTTTTTGCAAATAATAATTAACTTAGAATTTCATGGCTGCAACACGTGCCAAAGTAGTTCCAAAACCTGTATGTACCTTTCAGCATTAATGGTGCCTTCACAGATGTGTAAGTTACCCATGCCTTGGGCACTAATGCACCCCCATACCATCACAGATGCTGGCTTTTCAACTTTGCGTCGATAACAGTCTGGATGGTTCGCTTCCCCTTTGGTCCGGATGACACAATGTCGAAAATTTCCAAAAACAATTTGAAATGTGGACTCGTCAGACCACAGAACACTTTTCCACTTTGCATGAGTCCATCTTAGATGATCTCGGGCCCAGAGAAGCCGGCGGCGTTTCTGGATGTTGTTGATAAATGGCTTTCGCTTTGCATAGTAGAGCTTTAACTTGCACTTACAGATGTAGCGACGAACTGTATTTAGTGACAGTGGTTTTCTGAAGTGTTCCTGAGCCCATGTGGTGATATCCTTTAGAGATTGATGTCGGTTTTCGATACAGTGCCGTCTGAGGGATCAAAGGTTACGGTCATTCAATGTTGGTTTCCGGCCACGCCGCTTACGTGGAGTGATTTCTCCAGATTCTCTGAACCTTTTGATGATGTTATGGACCGTAGATGTTGAAATCCCTAAATTTCTTGCAATTGCGCTTTGAGAAACGTTGTTCTTAAACTGTTTGACTATTTGCTCACGCAGTTGTGGACAAAGGGGTGTACCTCGCCCCATCCTTTCTTGTGAAAGACTAAGCATTTTTTGGGAAGCTGTTTTTATACCAAATCATGGCACCCACCTGTTCCCAATTAGCCTGCACACCTGTGGGATGTTCCAAATAAGTGTTTGATGAGCATTCCTCAACTTTATCAGTATTTATTGCCACCTTTCCCAACTTCTTTGTCACGTGTTGCTGGCATCAAATTTTAAAGTTAATGATTATTTGCAACAAAAAAAATGCTTATCAGTTTGAACATCAAATATGTTGTCTTTGTAGCATATTCAACTGAATATGGGTTGAAAATGATTTGCAAATCATTGTATTCCGTTTATATTTACATCTAACACAATTACCCAACTCATATGGAAACGGGGTTTGTAACTTGCAAAACTCTAAGTTTGTTGGCATTATTTGCCATGAGAGTGTAGATATGGCAGTTTTTAAACAACTGATGATCTACATACAAGTGAGAATAACCAATAAATTTGCCATATGTATGTATGCCCTGGCACACCATTATCATCATTTCATGACGGAAGCAAAAAACTTTTTATACTTGTATACTGAAATAAATACACCTACGGCAGCGGTAAAGTTTAGGTACATGAAGGAAAGAAGAAAGTGTATGAATGTTTATAACTGAATACATTTACTTATGCATGTCTCTGTGCAATATGGAAAATGACTATATCGTGATATTCGAGTATAGCTGCTGGCATTACACTACAGGGTCTCCTTGCTCTTTCCTGTGTCTCCTTCTCACAGACAGACAAGCGCACCTTCTTACACATGTCATACTTCACATACGTATACACCCTCGCGCAGCAAAGAGGTAGCAGCATGGGTAACGTTAGCTGTGAGGCTAGCGCAGCCGTGCGAGTGGTAATACGAGAGAAAGGTGTGAATCTGGTACCAAATGAAGGAATAATTAATCCCCCCAAAAAACAGCAGGGGGTCCATCGTATGGCGGTGGTTTGGCTTCAAGTGGGAATATGTCGAACAGACAACCGTAATTTGTCAAGTGTGGGGCAAAAGCGTTGCTATAAAAAGTAGCATTACTGCTAATATGTAGCATCATTTGAAAAGTCACCTGCTAGAGAATGAAGAGTGCTTACTCCGCATGTCAACATCTCCGTTCGGTGCCACACGCCCACACCATCGAAATGCAGAGGAAAACATTTCCAGATCAACACCGTATGAAAAAAATAGTGATTTTTTTAGTTGTGATTTCCTTCTCTGCATGAAAGTTTTAAAGTAGCATATATTAATGCAGTATGAAGAACAATGTTTTAATGTAGACACATAGAATCATCATACTGCTGTGATTATATGCATCAAGTGTTCATTCAAGGCTAAGTCAAAATATCGAGATATATATCGTGTATCGAGATATGGCCTTAAAATATTGCGATATTAAAAAAAGGCCATATCGCCCAGCCCTACCCAGGACCTTCGTATTGTGAGGCAGACGCACAAATCCCTCTTCCACCATGCTGCTCCTTCTGGTACCTGCTGATCTGTATTTGGGATCTGCATGAATCCTGAAAAATTGCGTGAGCGTCCGCCTTTGTAGTCCGTAGTGGATAAGCTTCTTCTTTTTCTCTATCTTCTTGTTATGTGACATTCGTCCTCCGCTGTTGCCATTTCTAATATAAAGTAGTGTAAAGTTCTTACTTATATCCGTCAGTAAACTCGCCATGAAAGCGCTAAAACATACCTGTGAAGTGAGTTTACATTAAGCAACTTTAGTTATTAGAGAGTTCCAGTCAGACGGTTTTTCACGGGACACATTTCCGGTGTTGTTGTTTTGGGATGAGGAGATGCTGCTCCGTTATTGATTTAAGTAAAGTCTGAATGTCATTAAAACAGTTAGCTCCATCTTTTGACACTTCTTCCACTCCCGTCCTTGCACGCTACACCGCTACAACAAAGATGACGGGGAGAAGACGCGGCCGAAGGTGATCCACGTAAATAAGACCGCCCACAAAACGGCGCATCCTGAAGCGACTGTCAGAAAGATGATCTGTAAAACATAATCTATGCAATATTTTGACCAAAGAACCATCATTACATGTTATGTAGACCAGAAGGAAGTTTTCAATTTAGAAAAAAATTATAATAAGATGACTACTTTAATGCGCCTTATAATCCGGTGCACCTTATATATGAAAATAAATCAAAATTGGACCATTCATCGGCAGTACGCCTTATATTCCGGTGCGCCCAATGGTACGGAAAATACGGTAATACCTAACATTAATTGACTATCACCAATACAATAGGTTTAGGTTTTTTTCCAATACCTTCGCTTGTTGTCTGAAAAAAATAAATCATAACCATTACCAATTAATGAACCGCCTTGATCTGATGCAGGTGTTAACATTGGAAATTAGAATTTACAAGGTGATTCCAAAATAATTTCCTCAGAATTGGGTGATTTTATCATTTTTTTTCCCACTCTGCTTGATCTAATAATGAAACTATTACTGACTACCACAATTTATATTTTTAATTTATTGTAGTGTTTCTTAAAGCCTGAAAGCTGTCATTTGAAATAACAACAGTTTTGTGTCACGTCTGTCATCTGCTTTTTGTTCTACAAAATTTACCAAAAAACATTCTCCAAGTCTAGTAATTACATAATGTTCCCAGAGGTAGTATAAAAGTATTTTACTTGTGTTTTTGTTCGTCAAATAGACAAATTAAACTTAAATACACAGCTGACAATAACGTGCTTCACACCTGTGGGTTGAAACATGCCTGGCTTGTTTTTTTTCCCCATTTCAACCTTAACACCTGCATTCGTCGAAAACACAACAAAGTAGATTTTGCTTTAAATAAGTCATACATTGTACAGTATTTGTTTACGTTAATCACAGTTACATATCGCTGACCACTGTGGTAACCTCTGTGATGTGTTGAATGCAACTGTCCTGTACGTTGTTTGCTATACAGTTTTCTTCCGCTAAACTCAGACAAAACTGAAATAATTGTCTTTGGCCCACAAAAGCAAATATAAACTATTAGTCACCTTGAGACTCTCTCCCTGAAACCTAATAATCAGGTTAGAAATCTAGGTGTAATAATGGATTCAGACTGGAACTCTAACAGCCACATTAGGTCAATAACATCAGCAGTTTTTTACCACCTAAAAATATTGCCAAAATCATAGGAATAATGTCCAAAGCAGAAATAGAAAGACTAATTAATGACTAATTAATGCCATTGTCTTCACAAATTAGACTACTGTAATGGCCTTCTCACTAGGCTCTAGACAAACTGGAAAGCAGTTGCAGTGCGTCCGAATGTATTAAAATAAGAAAGTATTCACAGCATTTCGTCAATAGTTTGTTGACGCACCTTTGGTAGCAATTACTCATTCCTCCTTGCCACGCCTCTCAAGCTCCATCAGGTTGGATGAGAAGTAGTTGGTTTTCATCCAGGATGTCTCTGTGCATCCTGTGAACACTTAATGTGATTTTTTTACTTTTAATACATTTGCAAATGTTCATTATTCAGGGTTCGTACACCTTTTCCATGGCCAAATTCAAGCACCTTTTAAGGACATTCAAGATCAATTTTCCAGTTTTTCCAGTACCCTTCAAAAGGCGTAAAACCAGTGTGAATCAATCCATAGCCTTGTTGTTTGAGGTTACCAAATGCTGTCTATAGGAAAAATACGGAAAATCTGCTCAAACCTAAGCCTAACATTATCATTAACTGAATGGGGCATAGAAAATGAAGCAGTGTTTATGTTTCTGACTATTCAATGTCATTGGTGTTTGCAAACATGTCTCCATTTGTGTTGTTTTTCAAATTTTGTGTTCTTTTTCTTACTTACAACACTCAATGACATTGAACAGCACAGATTGATTCACACAGTATTTGTGCTTGTAAACTGCATAACGTGATATAAATACACGCAACCTCAAAATGTCAATTTTACTCATTTATTAACAAAACTGTTCCACATTAATATAAGGATAATAAATTAAAGGAAAATATTTTGTTTGTTTCACAACACCTCAGTCACCTGTCATTAAGCATATCTAGCCTTATAACTGTGGCTATGATAACAAATTAACAAAAAGACAAAAGTTTACTTTTTTTGCTTTCACTGAGGTAGCCAGACAAGTTAAGTAGACAACGGAAATAATAGAGCAAGAAATGCATAAAACCATGCTGTGTAAAAACTACAAACACATTCATATTAACTCAGCTCTAATTTGTGAAAAAGGTTACAAATTATACATTACATGACCTTCACAGTACAAACAAGTCCAATAATGGACTAATAATTACCATCCAATGTTCATTAAAACGACAACCTCCCGGCATGATGGACCGATGCACCACTGTCCTCTTGGGGGCGACACAGAGTCATATATACGGCTCTGGCATGACAACAACCTAATGTAAGGGCTAATGTAAGATCAAGCGTGTAGCTTTCATTTTTAAGGAAACTCATTTTATTTTTTTTCCATTTTATAATTAGCCTATTGAGTCAGACGGCAGAGAAATATGATGAACATTTCCAAGCATTTACAAGTACTTCACCCAAAATTCAAGCATTTTTCAAACCTTGAAAACGCAACATTAAAATCAAAGCATTTTCAAGGTTTTTAAGCATCCGTACGAACCCTGATTATTGGGTATTGTGTGGAGACTTTTAAAGACAAAAAGGATGTACTGTATTTTTCGGATTATAAATCGCAGTTTTTTTTATGTCCGGGGGTGCGACATATACTCCGGAGCGATTTATGTGTGAAATTATTAACACATTACCGTAAAATATCAAATATTATTATTTATCTAATTCACGGAAGACACAAAGCAAATGTCAGCAATCGTCACACACACGTCAGCGGCCGTCACACACACGTCAACCAATAGAAATTATGCGGGGGCGGGTCATGGCACAAGTGCATTGTGGGTCATGATGGCGGTGTATTGTGGAAAAAAAAGATGCTACATGCTACTACGTCCATACCCAGGAAAATGGATAATTTCAACATTGGCGGTAACTTATAAAAACTGAGAAGGGCTGAACAAAAATGGCACCGAAAAGGAAATCATATACTGCAGATTACAAGCTGGACGTAGTGAAATATGCAGCAGAGAACAGCAATCGAGCAGCAGAAAGAAAGGACATACCAGAGGCAACACCGGGGAGGAAGATTTCATGGGATTTAGCGATCGAGAGTGACAGATTGTTTGGTAAACGTATAGCATGTTCTATGTGTTATAGTTATTTGAATGACTCTTGCCATGATGTGTTGCGTTAACATACAAGGCACGTTCTCAGTTGGTTATTTATGCCTCATATAACGTACACTTATTCAGCCTGTTGTTCACTATTCTTTATTTATTTTAAATTGCCTTTCAAATGTCTATTCTTGGTGTTGGGTTTTATCAAATAAATTTCCCCCAAAAATGCGACTTATACTCCAGTGCGACTTTTATATGTTTTTTTCCTTCTTTATTATGCATTTTCTGCAGGTGCGACTTATATTCCGGTGCGACTTATACTCCAAAAGTAATCAATCAAATAATATTATTTAGCTCATTCACCTAAGAGACTAGACGTATAAGATTTCATGGGATTTAGCGATTATGAGTGACAGATTGTTTGGTAAACGTATAGCGTGTTTTATATGTTATAGTTATTTGAATGACTCTTACCATAATATAAATGATAATTATAAATGATAAATGGGTTGTACTTGTATAGCGCTTTTCTACCTTCAAGGTACTCAAAGCGCTTTGACACTACTTCCACATTTACCCATTCACACACACATTCACACACTGATGGAGGGAGCTGCCATGCAAGGCGCTACCAGCACCCATCAGGAGCAAGGGTGAAGTGTCTTGCTCAGGACACAACGGACATGACGAGGTTGGTACTAGGTGGGGATTGAACCAGGGACCCTCGGGTCGCGCACGGCCACTCTTCCACTGCGCCACGCCGTCCCTGGTAATAATATGTTACGTTAACATACCAGGCACGTTCTCAGTTGGTTATTTATGCGTTGTATAACGTACACTTATTCAGCCTGTTGTTCACTATTCTTTATTTATTTTAAATTGCCTTTCAAATGTCTATTCTTGGTGTTGGATTTTATCAAATAAATTTCCCCCAAAAAATGCGACTTATACTCCATTGCGACGTATATCGTATTTTTTGGAGTATAAGTCGCACCGGAGTATAAGTCGCACCTGCCGAAAATGCATAATAAAGAAGGAAAAAAACATATATAAGTCGCACTGGAGCCCGGCCAAACTATGAAAAAAACTGCGACTTATAGTCCGAAAAATACGGTATATGTTTTTTTCCTTCTTTATTGTGCATTTTCGGCCGGTGCGACATATCCTCCGGAGCGACTTATAATCCAAAAAATACGGTATTCAATTTTGATTAGGGCTGTAACATAACAAAATGTGGAAAAAGTGAAGCGCTGTGAATACTTTACGGATGCACTGTCACATACCGGCAGATGTCCAGTATGTGTGGGAGATGTCAGCCACTCAAACAAAATAAACCAAATAAACAAGTTACAAGCACAACCTTAAGGCCATGCTAAGCCGTGTTGACAGAGGTTTATCTTGGAGACAGTGAGGCTGAGCATCACCATTTGTTACACAAGCTGACCCGGATTAATAAAAGACAACAGAGCAGCAAACACAATACATAACCATGGTAACGGTAGTCGGGCTCACAGCTGTCACCTGTGATTTGTCACTGTGCATGCGTACACAATCATAGGTGTGCCCTATAACGCGGGTAAAAAATTTGGTGTTTATTTAAAAGGGTAAAACACTTCCTTGATTGCACAACACTTCATAGTCACTTCATTGATTCCCATTGAAGGAACAAAGACTACTTTCCAGCTAAATCAGTCAAGCAATTAGCTTTCATTTTCAAAATGTTTGAAATAAGTTGCAAGGAAGAGCAACTTACAGTACTGGACCACACACAAGGCACAGATGTAATATGAACGGGGTACGCAGTACAAGCTGGAAAGGCAACTGACATGCCCAAGTTGAAACTACTTTTAAGAAAAAAAAATTTAAAAAAATAAAAAAGCAAAAATGCAACTTAAAAAAAGTCATGATGCGTTTACAACTTTTTTAGAGCTCTTTAAAACAGCCAGAATTCTCGTACTATCAAGTGGTAGTGCATCCTCGTTCAAACCATAACAATGTCCAAACTAATGAAGCAGCACTGTATAGATACACACTGCTGCACTAATTGTCCTATGTCTATAAATGTGTAAAACAGATAATTGCTTGGATGAGCCAGCCTGAAATATCTTAGACCAGGGGTGTCAAACTCAAATACAGAGTGGGCCAAAATGTAAAACTGAACAAAGCCGCGGGCCAAGGCTGAACAAATTAACCTTTTAATAGGGACCCAAACAAGTTTTGCATTGAGTATTGAACAAGCAAGGCTTATATAACTTTATAGTGACATGCAAAATCGAGTTTCAAATAATAATAATAATTCAAAAATATCAATGGCATATCAAATACAATTTAAATAAAATTGTAATGCCTCTTTTCTATTTGCAGCCTTCTGAGGTAAATATCAACATTAACTTTTTCCACAGGCTAATAATACATTTGAAAATAAAATAACAATGAATAAACCAACCAATTAAGGACTTTTTACTGCTCAGTTTGCAACACACTGATCTAATCTGATGTGCCCAAGCCAGATACCTGCCATCTTTTCTGGGATGCTAGTTCATTAATATCGGGGCTCAGGTGGGCGGGGTTTGGTGGTAGGGGGGTGGGGGTTGTATATTGTAACATCCCGGAAGAGTTAGTGCTGCAAGGGGTTCTGGGTATTTGTTCTGTTGTGTTTATGTTGTGTTACAGTGCGGATGTTCTCCCGAAATGTGTTTGTCATTCATGTTTGGTGTGGGTTCACAGTGTGGCGCATATTTGTAACAGTGTTAAACTTGTTTATACGGCCACCCTCAGTGTGACCTGTATGGCTGTTGATCGAGTATGTCTTGCATTCACTTATATGTGTGTAGAAGCTGCATATATCATGTGACAGGGGCAAGCACGCTGTTTGTATGGAGGAAAAGCGGACGTGACGACAGGTTGTAGAGGACGCTAAAGGCAGTGCCTTTAAGCACGCCCCCAATATTGTGGTGCGGGTGGAAATCGGGAGAAATTCGGGAGAATGGTTGCCCCGGGAGACTTTCGAGAGGGGCACTGAAAATCGGGAGGGTTGGCAAGTATGAGTATTAGCGGTGAATGCTGTGTTACAGCGGCACCGCCGCTGTATGATACCGGCGGGCCAGCTCTAATGTTAATTTGATATTGCCTCACGGGCCAAATTAAATTACACGACGGGCCAAATTTGGCCCACGGGCCAGAGTTTGACACCCATGGGTTAGGGCTGGGCGATATATCGATATACTCGATATATCGATATATCCACGGAGCAGACAGGTAGCGACATGGTAACATTAGCTGTGATGCTAACGGTGCAGTGCGGGTGGTAATACGAGAGAGAGAAGGTGCGAATCTGGTAACAAATGAAGGAAGAATTAATTCCCAAGAAAAACAGCACGGGGTCCATCGTCTGGCGGTGGTTTGGCTTCAAGCGGGAAGATGTTGAACAATTATGCGGCAAAAGCATTGCTACAAAAAGTAGCACCACTGCTAATGTCGCATCATTTGAAAAATCCCACACTAGAGAATAAGGAGTGCTTGAAACTCCGCATGTCAACATCTCCATTCTGTGCCACACCAACAAAATGCGAAGGCAACCTTCTCTCTCTCTCAACACTGTATGAAAAAAATAGTCAACAACAGAAGGAGATAACGTCCGCAGGAACCTACCACATAGCGAAGGACATACACTATTTGATTTCCTCTTATGCAGCTCATTTTTATTTGACACTTATTGAAATATCTTGTGTGACATCATGCACAAAAGTGGACTTTATTTGTTTTAAACTATTGTAGTGGCGTTCTGTACAAAAAGTGCACTTTAATTTAGTGTCGTTTTGATATGTCATCTTAGTAACATCATGCACAAAACTGCACTCATAGCTTGTTTTAAAATGTCTCTGACAATCTTGCACTTTCTGTTTTGGAAATGACATGAATGCTTGTGCCACTGCTTAATAACTGTTTAATAAATAAAGTTTTGGTAAATTGACTTAGTTGTGATTTCCCTCTCTGCATGAAAGTTTAAAATGAGCATATATACATACACATTCACTGTACAAACACATATACACATTCTGTACATATACAAGTCCATATGCATACGTACACTCATGCACATAATCACGTTTCATCAAACATATATTAACGTTGTTGCCCTAGGGTAAACTGGGTATAACACATAACACACTGACAAAGCTTAACCTATTGTTACTATTACAATCTACAAGGTTAATGTAGGTTGCTTCTCTTTCTCCCCCTCCATTTTTCTGCATTCTTTTGTATCTGAAGTTATCATTACGTATATGTATTGTTGCATTTGAACAACTGTATGGTTGATAATAGAGGTAAATTATTGGTTTTGTTCATTATCAATAGCGCTATTTCTATTGGTATTTGTATTGCTCCATTTATAGTGTAATAATGCTCACTGTATTATTTTTTATGTTCGCTAACTGCTTATTTGCTATCACTTTTACCATCATATTTGTACATGTCGTATTTGCTGATGTTGCTCTATTGTTATTGTTGTGTTTGCTGTTGTTGGTTTTTGTCTCTCTGTCTAATCCCCCTCTTGTCCCCACAATTTCCCCCTCTATGTCTTCTTTTTTTTCTCTTTCTATCCCCTCCTGCTCCGGTCCGGCTGCACCAAATGATAATATAAATACATTTATTAAAGTCAAATACAAATAAGGCAGCAAGAGAAGTATCCTACACTTCTCTTTTGTAAAGTAAATCTGAACAGCCGATATTGGCATCTACATCAACTGTATGATTTGCCTGAGTAGTTGGACAGGACAAAAAAAAATAAAAATAAAATAAAATAAAATAAATAGAATTAGCATATATTAATGCAGTATGAACAAGAATGTTTTAATGTAGACACATAGAATCATCATACTGGTGTGATTATATACATCAAGTGTTCATTCAAAGCTAAGGCAAAATATCGAGATATATATCGTGTATCGTGACATGGCCTAAAAATATCGAGATATTAAAAAAAGGCCATATCGCCCAGCCCTATACCAAAGACTATAAAAATGGGAGCATTACCTCCCTGCTTGGCACTCAGCATCAAGGGTTGGAATTGGGGGTTAAATCACCAAAATGATTCCTGAGCGCGGCAACAGCTGCTGCTCACTGCTCCCCTCACATCCCAGGGGGGTGATCAAGGGTGATGGGTCAAATGCAGAGAATAATTTCGCCACACCTAGTGTGTTTGTGACAATCGTTGGTACTTTAAAGAGGTAGGCATTATTTGGAGGTTCCAAGAAGGTAATAAATACAAGAATATGTGTGTGTGTGTGCACTTCTTTAAGTAGTCAAATGATGTCCCAGACAAATGTGTGACTTTACAGTTCGTGTATATTTGCAATATTATTTTACCAGCACAATGGTCTGTCTACTCATTGTTGTGAGACATTTTTATTTTCAATCCCAATCTTCTTTTGGCTCATTTTCATGGGGTGACTCAAATGACAGTCGACAAGCCTCTTCTAACACAAACAAACTAAAAGACCCACAGATACAAACATAATGGGGACCTATAGATTGAAATGGTTGTTGAACATGAGGTCATTCCAGGCTGACGTTGAAACAAAAAACCTCAGTAATTATCCAACCAGCACGTGTCCATGCCCCATTATATGTTTGGCACGGTGATTGTGAGAAACAGGCTGCTCGTTTGTGGCATTCCAATACTAATTTCCGTCTCCATGTCAAAGTGAAAGTTACACAAAAGCCTGTCACTTACCTAACACGACCCTGCAAAAAATGTTCTATAGAATTTCTAAAGAATATCTCTATAGAATTTCTAATGAACTTTAGGACCGAAGTTCTATAGAATTTCTAAAGAATATCTCTATAGAATTTCTAATGAACTTTAGGACCGAAGTTCTATAGAACAGGATTCTAAAGAATGGTTCTATAGAACAGGGTTCTAAAGAATGGTTCTATAGAACAGGGTTCTAAAGAATGGTTCTATAGAACAGGGTTCTAAAGAATGGTTCTATAGAACAGGGTTCTAAAGAATGGTTCTATAGATCTCCTCTAAAGAATAGTGCTATAGAAGAAAGTTCTAAAGAGTAGTTCTATAGAACAGGCTCCTATGGAATGGCTTTCTGTGGAATACGGTTCAGAATGATGTAGAAATGATTGGGCAGGCATTCTACAAAATCTGTGGTCTAACACTGGCAATGGAGAAAGACAAATATTGCAGTTGAATGAATGTTGACTTGTATTTATTATATACATGTAACTCAAATCTTGACGTAATAAATAAATGTCAGCAGCATAAATCAACATGATCACCGCGCTTCCCCGACTGTTAGAGACGGCTAGACGTCCAGCAGAATTTGTTTCTGAGGCCTTCTTTTTTTCCCATTTTCTGCGCAATGTTCAGTTTCACTCCAATGATTTTCTTTATCACATTTGCTTCACTTGAGGGATGGAGCTTCTTCACAAAATCTGAAAGATCAATAAAATATACCAGAATTAGTGTCTGCAGACACCAAGACACTAGCTGTCATGCAATGAGTTACACTATGGCATTTTTCAGCTCGATAAAGAGAGTGATGTCTATCATTTAATCAATGCAATGGATAGTCAACACACTGCATACATTGCATATCACGCGTTTCTATGCTGTAAGGCACTTGCACTGCTTGACGCACACAAAATCATATGTGGTGCAATCATGCCAGGCTTTACGAACTGCAACAAATCTGTATCAAATTCTGACAGTGCATGTACACTATTCATTAGCTATATAGAAAATCCATTCAGTGTGTGAAATATTTTTCAAATTATTTTCAGGATTTCACTATCTTGTGAATCTTGTTGTGTACTTGATGGGTGTCCCCAATGGCGTTCGAACAATCACGAAAGTGCATTAATAGAATTCTAATAAAAATATTTAACTTCAATCTGATTGAAACCATATCCACATCGGGAAGGGGATCTGACACATTCCCTATCTAAAAGTCGTTCACTTCTCAACTTGCAGCAGAACTCACGGAAATTCCCGACGCTAGTTGTTAAATAGTAAGGCGGAGAATGCCGATATAAGATATCAAACGAGAAAAAGGTGTAGATATCCGTGCGCTGCGGTTTTTGCTTAGTCACTTGATGTTGGTTTCCGACGAGATCAAAGCTAATGTGACCACCCATGCCTATAAATCTGTCAAAACGAACATCTCGCAGTCAATTCATGGACCAAGCAGACTGGAAGCTATGGATATCTATACTTCATGCCAAACGATCACGGAACGACTTGGAGATAGGAAAAGGGTCAGATCCACTTCCCTGATGTGGATATGGTTTTAATCAGATTGATTTAACTTATACTCACCAATAATAGCAGACACTTTCTTGTCATCCAGTTTTGGTTTCTCATGCTTATCCTTAAAAGCATTGGATTTTTTTCCTGTCAAGCTGCTGTTGGCCAGCTCCTCTCTGGCAGAGCGACAGCAGGACGTCGAGCTGATAGTACTGTTGCCTGACGTGATAAGTCGTCCATCTTCATTAGCAGGCCAGGAAGTCCTTTAATAGAAAAAAGTACATTGTGATGCAGACACAATAAAAAAAAAATACATTAATAACATGAAGCTGGCGATATCCAAACCGCTCGGCTCTAACCCCAGCTATCATAATGTAAGGGTATTTTGATAGGAATCTTGTTCAAGTCAAGGGAAACATGGTAAGGAAGCAATCAAAGATGAAAAATATATATAACCATATATATTAATTCATCCTGACCACGCGAAGATTTAATATTTGTCGGTCAAGTATTAATCAGATATCCAGCTGAGACAAAATATCAAGAAGGAAGGGACGTAACTCTTGCTAATATAAGAGAAACACACAAAAACGGACGGACAGACAGACAAACAAACAACATATGTCCTCCCCTTATTTAGAGGGGAGGACATCACAACTTAGGATGTTGTATATGCAACAGTTCTGAAATTATCCCAAATCATAAATGGATTTTTATTGGAAAAAAGGGGCATAACTCTGGAAAATATTGTCCGAGACGACTCATTTTCGATAGGCTTCTTGTTACACTAAGATAAATAGATGTAACAAGTTTGGTTTCCGTACATGAAACGATTCTGTAAATATTGCGGTGACGGATGGACAGCCGTACATGACGACAATACCCGTAGGCCAAAGTTAGATGAAAATACAGTAATAAGAAAGTTATTTCATACATCGACATGTAAGCATATTTTCCATCAACCTATGATAATTACAATAACATACTTCTAGAATAAGAAAACCTACCTTCAACAACCCTCAATGCATCTTGAAGGGATTTGTTTTCCTCTCTCAACTGGAGGACTTCCTTCTTCAGGGATTCCATTTCTGTACATGTATCTTTCGGTGAAGTTCTTCCCAGCTGAAAATGTCAAAATAATAAATCAAATGAAATAATTTGTATTATGATTAATTTGGGCGCTCATATGTTTTCCGGAAGCAATTTGTCCTGGATACGGCCCTGACAGCACCATATAAGTTTTACATGTATAAGCAACCTTGTAGGCACATTAATTTGAATATGCTACATGTACATGTAGCAGTAAGCCATTCACACAGTAGGCACTGTTCATCAGGTATTTGTAGTGTTATTTTCATATAAGTAAAAGTATAAACTTGTGTTTTAAACCAGTTGCCAGGGATGCAATTTTTACGTCCTCGATTTCAAATGAATGCTAGGCACTTGTGATTGTTTGCCTCGAGAGGGTGCTTTGATTAACCAATAAAATCCTATTCTATTCTATTCATGTACTCACAGCAGCAAGTTGGGCCTTCAATTGTGCCCGAGCATCATATCCCACAGCTGTACGGCTTACTTTCCTCTTTTTCTTCTGAAAAATCAAGATTAACAAGAAAACGTGTTCAGTTCTTTTATATGCCATTGAAGTGAAGAAATATGTTTGCAGAAATGATAGATTTTCAAGTACATGCAGAAAGTCTGTCAACACCTCAATTTGTCTTGAATATTATTCTGTCTGAGTTGGTCGAATTGAATCAAAATATTCAATAACTTTAAAGCCTACAATGAAACATGATTTGATTAACTTTTATGATAAAGAAAAACTGACAAGGTACTTCAAAAGTATGGGATTGAATCCTACAAAACCTCACACAGTTGAAACACCACTGAAATAGTGAGTGAGTGAATTAACGTTTAACGTCGCTTTCAACACTATTTCGGTCATATCGCGACAACACCACTGAAATAAAAGTACCTGCTGTCTGTCAGATAGAGTCTCCTCAACACTTTCATCCTTGCTCTCACTGTCTGATGACCAAGACTTTGGCTGTTTGTTTCTCTTGCCTCTGCCATATTCCAAATCACCAGTAAGGGGTACATCCTTGCCATCCTGAGCGGCTTTCAAATATGGCGTCAGTTCACGTGTGTCTTCTGTGTAAAAACAAATATGTGCCACATTAAGCTAAATTAAACTGTACAGTTAGTCATACATTTCAGCAGCAGATTGTTATCACTAAATTACTTTGGTATACCTACAGTTCTGATGATTCAGAAATTCACCTCAGCGAGAAACAAATTTCACCTTACTTTCCCTTATTTACAGGCTTACAGCCATATTAAAAAATTGTCAAGGTTAAGTCTGTACTATCATGACAATCACCTCAGCATTGCAGATTGAAATATTCAGTATACCAGGGCTGCACTGATGAGAAATTACTATCAATCATGGAAGAAAAAAAATTATATTAATTAAATTTAACTTTACATAAACAAAGTCGAAAGTTCAAAGTGTAAAATCAGAAGTACATTAAATATATCTATATTAAATATATCTATATTTATATGTACTTCTGGTAAAACGTATACTTTTTACTGAATTGAATTGAAAAGTTTTCAACTGTTTATTAATTACCACCAAATCTCAGAATTCTTGCCACGTATTTGGTTTGTGACTGCTTCCTTCCTCCTGCTTTGTTGAGTGGCCATGGAACTTGGACTTCTTCATCACTGTCCCAATTTTCTCCATTCATCTTCTCTCGAGAACCGCGTGGTTAATATACTATATTTCGTCTCGATGATCATCCTCCCCTTGCTTCCGTTTGGCGACCTGACTGGGGGCCAAACTCCTTCTCTGTGTGATCACACAAGCCTGACGTTACAAACAATGGAGGGATGATAATAATAATAATAATAATAAATTAGGCTAGTTTTGCTAGCTCACCATTTCCGCCCGTGCCTCGAAGCTGCTGTTTGGCTCAACGTTAGCCCGCTTGTGACGTCTCGCATCGCGCCTAGAAGACCCTAAACCTAAATGTGATGTTTAAGCCAACAAAGTTACCGTCAATGAACTCCGACGTGACTTGGGCAGCTTAGAAAGAGCGAGTGAAGTCAACATGGACGTTGTGGCCGCCATCACCAACTCAAACTGCCCGCGAAATCTGCTTTGCAACTACGGCAAGCGCGAAGGGGAAAAATAAATAATTTAAAAAAAAAAGTTGATTTGAAACATATTCGCACTTATTAGTGTCGGATATGAGAAACATTGATACAACGCGATTATTACCAACTATACATGAATTTGGTTGTGATTGCAGCCTTAAAACAGTTTTGTTATTTTATAACAAAACGAGAGCAGTTCTATCTATCGTGTTTGGGGGGGGGGGGGGGGGGTTTGTAATGTTACGGCGGGAAAAGTAGTAAACTAAATATAACATTGAACCATGCTTTTGAAAATGTATACATTTAAATCCTGGCAAATACTGACTTTTAACAATATAAATTGTTACTTACATGAGTTCGGTAAAGTGTTTTCCTATTGGGCTCCGTGAAGAAACGTGTCTGGGCTTGTTCTTCCACAGCTGCATGCAGGTACGTGGGCGGGTCCTGACGTTTTAGGTCTGATTTAAACCTTTGAACTGAGTTTTGCTAAATCAATTTATGTTGGAAGTCCAATAAAATTAATTTTATCACATAAAAAAGTAAGTTACGAAAATATTCACACTTTTTACTTATAGATAACTCAAAAACTCTAAAAATAAAAATAAATTGATTTATTGGAATAAATATACTTTTAAAAATAAAGTCTGCCGAAGTTCTGGGTGTCCGCCTTGAAATGACACCTCACAATTTTGAATGATACAAAATTAACATTTTCATAATTGAGGGAGACATCCTGCATTGTTCAAAAAACAAGCTCAAGTCTGGTGAATCAACTTAATGAGATTAATCAATGCTATGGTGATAGCGCTGCTGCCATTTTATAGAATTTTATTCCATGGAACAATCTATAGAACTTTCAGCAGATAAAGGATAATGTCTATAGAATTTCTGTTAGACATTCTATAGAATGCCCAGTTCTATAGAACAATCTATAGACCTTTCAGCAGATAAAGTAATGTCTATAGAATTTCTGTTAGACATTCTATAGAATGCCCAGTTCTATAGAACAATCTATGGACTTTTCATCAGATAATGTAATGTCTATAGAATTTCTATAGGATATTCTATAGAATTCCCAGCTCTATAGAACAGTGAAAAGACCTTCCAGCACATGAAGCTGATGTCTATAGAATTTCTATAGAATTTTGAATACATATTCTATAGAATCTTCAGTTCTAAAGAAATTCCGACGAAATTCTATAGCGTTCTATATATTTCTATAGAGATTCTATAGAACATTTTTTGCAGGGTTTGCTCAAAATGTTGCATAGATGATGTTTTACACATCATCTTCAAGTCGCTTTCTGACAGTCTCTTCAGTTTTGTGGGCGCTCTTCAGAGGTGGGTAGAGTAGCCAGAAATTGTACTCAAGTAAGAGTACTGTTACTTTAGAGATTTATTACTCAAGTAAAAGTAAGGAGTAGTCACCCAAATATTTACTTGAGTAAAAGTAAAAAGTATGTTGTAAAAAAACTACTCAAGTACTGAGTAACTGATGAGTAACATACACACTCATATCATATATATATATATATATACCGGTATATATATATATATATATATATATATATATATATATATATATATATATATATATATATATATATACCGGTATATATATATATATATATATATATATATATATATATATATATATATATATATATATATATATATATATATATATATATATATATATATACCGGTATATATATATATATATATACCGGTATATATATATACCGGTATATATATATATATATATATATATATATATATATATATATATATATATATATATATATATACCGGTATATATATATATATATATATATATATATATATATATATATATATATATATATATATATATATATATATATATATATATATATATATATATATATATATACCGGTATATATATATATATATATACCGGTATATATATATACCGGTATATATATATATATATATATATATATATATATATATATATATATATATATATATATATATATATATATATATATATATATATATATATATATATACCGGTATATATATATATATATATGATATGAGTGTGTATGTTACTCATCAGTTACTCAGTACTTGAGTAGTTTTTTTACAACATACTTTTTACTTTTACTCAAGTAAATATTTGGGTGACTACTCCTTACTTTTACTTGAGTAATAAATCTCTAAAGTAACAGTACTCTTACTTGAGTACAATTTCTGGCTACTCTACCCACCTCTGAAGAGCGCCCACAAAACTGAAGAGACTGTCAGAAAGCGACTTGAAGATGATGTGTAAAACATCATCTATGCAACATTTTGAGCAAACCCTGCAAAAAATGTTCTATAGAATCTCTATAGAAATAAATAGAACGCTATAGAATTTCGTCGGAATTTCTTTAGAACTGAAGATTCTATAGAATATGTATTCAAAATTCTATAGAAATTCTATAGACATCAGCTTCATGTGCTGGAAGGTCTTTTCACTGTTCTATAGAGCTGGGAATTCTATAGAATATCCTATAGAAATTCTATAGACATTACATTATCTGATGAAAAGTCCATAGATTGTTCTATAGAACTGGGCATTCTATAGAATGTCTAACAGAAATTCTATAGACATTACTTTATCTGCTGAAAGGTCTATAGATTGTTCTATAGAACTGGGCATTCTATAGAATGTCTAACAGAAATTCTATAGACATTATCCTTTATCTGCTGAAAGTTCTATAGATTGTTCCATGGAATAAAATTCTATAAAATGGCAGCAGCGCTATCACCATAGCATTGATTAATCTCATTAAGTTGATTCACCAGACTTGAGCTTGTTTTTTGAACAATGCAGGATGTCTCCCTCAATTATGAAAATGTTAATTTTGTATCATTCAAAATTGTGAGGTGTCATTTCAAGGCGGACACCCAGAACTTCGGCAGACTTTATTTTTAAAAGTATATTTATTCCAATAAATCAATTTATTTTTATTTTTAGAGTTTTTGAGTTATCTATAAGTAAAAAGTGTGAATATTTTCGTAACTTACTTTTTTATGTGATAAAATTAATTTTATTGGACTTCCAACATAAATTGATTTAGCAAAACTCAGTTCAAAGGTTTAAATCAGACCTAAAACGTCAGGACCCGCCCACGTACCTGCATGCAGCTGTGGAAGAACAAGCCCAGACACGTTTCTTCACGGAGCCCAATAGGAAAACACTTTACCGAACTCATGTAAGTAACAATTTATATTGTTAAAAGTCAGTATTTGCCAGGATTTAAATGTATACATTTTCAAAAGCATGGTTCAATGTTATATTTAGTTTACTACTTTTCCCGCCGTAACATTACAAACCCCCCCCCCCCCCCCCCCCCAAACACGATAGATAGAACTGCTCTCGTTTTGTTATAAAATAACAAAACTGTTTTAAGGCTGCAATCACAACCAAATTCATGTATAGTTGGTAATAATCGCGTTGTATCAATGTTTCTCATATCCGACACTAATAAGTGCGAATATGTTTCAAATCAACTTTTTTTTTTAAATTATTTATTTTTCCCCTTCGCGCTTGCCGTAGTTGCAAAGCAGATTTCGCGGGCAGTTTGAGTTGGTGATGGCGGCCACAACGTCCATGTTGACTTCACTCGCTCTTTCTAAGCTGCCCAAGTCACGTCGGAGTTCATTGACGGTAACTTTGTTGGCTTAAACATCACATTTAGGTTTAGGGTCTTCTAGGCGCGATGCGAGACGTCACAAGCGGGCTAACGTTGAGCCAAACAGCAGCTTCGAGGCACGGGCGGAAATGGTGAGCTAGCAAAACTAGCCTAATTTATTATTATTATTATTATTATCATCCCTCCATTGTTTGTAACGTCAGGCTTGTGTGATCACACAGAGAAGGAGTTTGGCCCCCAGTCAGGTCGCCAAACGGAAGCAAGGGGAGGATGATCATCGAGACGAAATATAGTATATAGAATTTCTATAGGATATTCTATAGAATTCCCAGCTCTATAGAACAGTGAAAAGACCTTCCAGCACATGAAGCTGATGTCTATAGAATTTCTATAGAATTTTGAATACATATTCTATAGAATCTTCAGTTCTAAAGAAATTCCGACGAAATTCTATAGCGTTCTATATATTTCTATAGAGATTCTATAGAACATTTTTTGCAGGGGAGCAGCATGCAGAGACATGCAGGTATACCAACTCGGATTATGGCACGTTTGTTCATTTGTTTGTCGCCGCCGGCTCAAGCGGAAGTGCTCTCTCACTATTTGGCAGGATGTGGGGTCCCATTCATTTCGAATGGGCGATGTATTTTTATTTTTTTTGTATTTATCTTTTGCTAAATCAAGGGCCCGTGTGACTCAGCGATGCATTCAAATATGCTGCGCTAGCTCCATCTAGTGGACAAAGGGCGTTACAACCTAAAATTGTTTAAATTGCACACCAACGAGAGATCGAATGGCCTGAAAGCAAAAATGAAATTACATTGACCTGAAGGGTTCCCTCTGGGTACTCCCACCACCAAAAACATGCACCTGGGTTGATAGGCAACACTAAATGGTCCCTAGTGTGTGAACGTGAGTGTGAATGTTGTCTATCTGTGTTGTCCCTGCGGTGAGTTGGCGACTTGTCCAGGGTGTACCCCGCCTTCCGCCCAAATGCAGCAGAGATAGGCTCCGGCGACCCCGAAAGAGACAAGCGGTAGAAAATGGATGCATGGATGAAGCTCTTGCAATGAAGAAAGCAAATACGCCGATATTCCAACCGTTGGGGATGCACAGCAAATGATCAGATTTTATTTCTAGAAATGTCCCTTGTTGGATGGATGGACTTTACATCATTAAGAATCAGAATCAGATTAGTTTTATTGCCACTGTTTGAGAACGGGTTCACAAACTAGGAATTTTCTTGGTACACACATAACACAGAATAGGTCATCAAAATGAGCTGTAACTGAGCTATCAGATCTTGTTATTGTTCATATGTCTGATGGCCGAGGGGGAAAAAACTGTTCAGGTGGCGGGAGGTGTGGGTCTGGATGGACCGTAGTCCCCCTGCCTGAGGAGATAGGGAAGAATAGTTTGAGTCCAGGGTGAGAAGAGTCAGCTGTGATCCGACCCACATGCCCCCTGGTCCTGGAGGAGAACAGGTCCTGGAGGGATGGGAGCAGTCGACGCTTGTCCCGGTCTGTGGCGCCGGGGAACCACACGGTGATGGAGGAGGTGAGGATGGACTCGATGGTGGTCGAGTAGAACTGTACCAGCATCTCGGTCGGCACCTTAAGTTTCCTCAGCTGCCGCAGGAAGTTAAAGTTAAAGTCCCAACGAAAGTCACTCACACACTAGGTGTGGTGAAATTACCCCCTGCATTTGACCCATCCTCATGTTCACCCCCTGGGAGGTGAGGGGAGCAGTGAGCAGCAGCGGTGGCCGCGCTCGGGAATCATTTTGGTGATTTAATCCCTAATTCCAACCCTTGATGCTGAGTGCCAAGCAGGAAGGCAATGGGTCCCATTTTTATAGTCTTTGGTGTGACTCGGCCGGGGTTTGAACTCACGACCTTCCGGTCTCAGGCAGAAGACCTGGACCATGTCCTTTAAAACTGACTTCGAAACAAGGTTGTAAAACAGTTGTATTTGTAAACCGAGGCAACGTTGATGTCTAACGTTGGATCCACGTGGTTGGTCGAGAAATGACCAAATTTCAATGGTCAAGTACAAGAACAGAGTACAAGAACAACTTTGCTATCTTCAACTGGTTTTAAATGCAGAGAAAACAAAGTGTATGCTCTTTACCACATCAAAAACTGTAAGATCAGCACTGTGTGAGAACATTTTAACAAGAAATGGGCAACAAATTATGTTAGTATCTGCATTTAAATATTTAGGATTTTTAATTGATGACCACTTGAGTTTTAAGGAGTACATTCAGTATGTTGTAAAAAAACAAACTTTTACTGGGATCTTATTATAGAAACAAGTCTTGCTTTTCTTTTACTGTGAAACAGAAATTGGTGGAAACAACCTTTTTACCTGTTATTGACTATGGAGATGTGTTGTACATGAATGTTATTGCTGGTTGTCTCCACAAGCTGGATAGTGTGTACCACGGGGCACTGAGATTCATCACCAACTGCGCTCCCCTTACTCACTATTGTGTGTTATACTCAATGGTTAACTGGACATCTTTATGTGCTCGACGCCTCAATCATTGGTATGTTTTCATCTACAAAGCCTTTCTGGGTATCACTCCATCTTATCTGTCTTGTCTTTTAACAAAGAAACAAGGAAGTCACAATCTTCGTTCAATGAATGTTCTGCAATTTGTCGTCCCCAAAGTAAGAACTGAACTGGGCAAGAAAGCATTTAGGTTTTCAGCAATCGAACATTAAACTTCAAACCCTAGTTACGTTGAATGAGTTTAAAGCTTCTGTGAAAGAACTGCAGTCTACCTTGTCTGTATGCACATGTGTCATGTGAGCAAGTTTTAATGTTGTAAATGTGATGTTTTATGTATTTGTTTACTGTTTTTAATGTAACCTTGCTGCTGCCCTCTTGGCCAGGTCTCCCTTGGAAAAGAGATCTTTGATCTCAATGGGATTTTACCTGGTTAAATAAAGGCTAATAAATAAATAAATAATAAGTCGACCTCACAACCTGATATTGAATAAACATAATCAAAAAGCGTGTTGTTTCAACGTTGTGTTTGTGTTGTAAAATATTGGTTGGGAAATGACCAAAATTCAATGGTCAAATCAAACGTCAGAACCCAATATTGATTAAACGTTGTCAAAAAGCATTGATTGATTGATTGATTGAGACTTTTATTAGTAGATTGCACAGTACAGTACATATTCCGTACAATTGACCACTAAATGGTAACACCCGAACAAGTTTTTCAACTTGTTTAAGTCGGGGTCCACGTTAATCAATTCATTGTAAATCATGGCATGTTGTTCCAACGTCAGGAACTAATCCCACAAGTTGTCAATGTTGTTTCAATGTCTTGTGCCTACTGGGATCATCTTAGTTTATCTGTTTTAGTTACAATCCAGCAGGCACAAGACATTGAAACAACATTGAGAACTTGTTGAATTAGGTCCTGACGTTGAGCAACTCAAACATAACGTTGGAACAACATGCTTATTGACGACGTTTAATCAATGTTGGGTTCTGACGTTGATTTGACCACTGAAATGTGTTAATTTCCCAACCAACAACGCGGATCCAACGTTAGACACCAACGTTGTCTCAGTTTACAAATACAGCTATTTTAAAACGTTGTGTAGAAGTCAGTTTAAAAAAAAACATACATGCATAATCAACATTGTATTGTGCCTGCTGGGAAGTGTTCAAATTAAGAAAGTAATTATTTAAATAGGATATTTTGTGTTTCCCCCCCCAGCATAGAAAATATTTTACAAATTGAAGATGCTTAATGTAAGAAACGCAAGTTGAACATTGCTTGTTTTCAGAATAAAATACTTCTTTCTATCTTAAAAGTCCTACTAATTTCTCGATATACAAATCTTACATAAGATGTCTTATTAAAAAAAAAATCTAGCTGCATGGACAGATAATTTTATTCGTTTTTAGTATTTTTCCCCCTAAAATCTTGTATTTTATCATATTTTTTTTCATCTCTTTTTTGCAGTGTGGGATGCGGTATAAAAGTCGATTAAAAGCAGAATGGATTTACTTCATAATCCTTCCCAAAATGTAACTTAAATGCTATTCCTTTCACTGCCAACTTCCAGTTTTCAAATGTTGGTGTGACAGAGTGAATCCATGAATTTTCTACCGCTTGTCCCAATGCAGATTGAAAACACACAAAGAAAGCCAACGTATTTAATACACGGAATTCCTCTTGAGAAAGTGTTTTGCTTTACTTTATTGGCTGTGCTTTTCTGAGGAGAATGTGGAAACACCAAAACACCACGCCCAACATAATGACAAATATTAGTACAACAAACACAATCAAAAAGAAAACGAAAATAAGTTTCAGTTTTATGATGACGAGCGCAATGACTTGCAATTTTTTTGTTTGTTGTTATAAATGCTTTTTATGTCAAATGAATGTGGACCTTCTGGTCTCTACACACATTCCTTAACGTATCACAGCTAAACAGTTAATGACATGATTGTATAATTGCGGTGTAGTCATCGCTCCTCCCTAGTTAATTCTACTTTACCGGGCCGTCACCCATATTTAGGCCACCTATGTCCCAGGGAAAATGAATTTCCTTTTACCGTCCATGATTGTCCATCCACTTTCTATACTGTTTCTGTCTGCCCCGCAGGATGAATTTTGAGGATCAGTCATAGACAATTTAGAGTGATATTTTCACTCGCAAACAAAACATTCTAACTTAGATTGTTTCCCTGGCTCCGAGACTCTCCCGAAGGACAGTGCGGCGAAGACACACCAAACTCCTCTCTTGTTTCTGATGGACACACACCTGTTGTTGTCGACTTTGGACTAGTGACTGCACGAAATCAAGGCTGCGGAACAGAGACACACGGAAGGCTTACACTCACACACATGCATCCACGAAAATATACGCCACACACACATACCCCATCCAACGTCCCTGACGCGAATCCCTTAGGGGTGATGGACGGATGGGCAGCGCCTGAAGAGCTGCAGCCTACCACCGTAGCCCCCACTCCCTCCCCTCTGTTGGCAAGTCTCGAGATGTACGTTGTAATATGTATATGTGCTTTGCTATGGATTTTTTTTTCCCACTCGGGAAATTTTCTAGATTGTATTTTTTTACTCATCCTTTACTCATCCTCCCCCAGCATTTACCTTTTTCCCATCTTTTATGGTCGCCACATCAGCGTTCCTGTTCTGTAACCCTGTACACTGTTTGGTTGTCTAATCCTGAACGGGTTTGTGCTGAAAACAAAGTTTCGTTGTCTTTGTGCAATGATAATAAAGACCTACCTACCTACCTACCTTATTCTGTTTCGAGTAACACTGGTGAGCTGGAGTCTATCCCAGCCGACTGATAATGTACAGACAGTACAGTACACGCATCTCTTTTGCAGGGACACAGAAATAGTCACATCCCGATTGTAGCTTCAGCTGCAATCAGGGATGCTAACAAGGCAAATGAAGGACCTAACCCACTTCACGGGCACTCTTGGGTGTGTAAATAATTGTGTGGCCTACCCCAAACAGCCCAAATGATGGACCATTGGATTTGGTGCTATTTTTAGAGCATGTTACTATTTTCCCTCAACCCTGTCACAAGGACAGCTGAGGAGTACACCACAGAAATAGATTCGAAAAGCAAAAAAAGATTCGAAAAGCAGAAACGTTTTTCCGAGAACCTATTTCAATCTGGTGCTACTTCTCTAAATTGCACCCTCAACATATGTACTATACTTACATCCTTTCAGATTTATGGACTCCTCATTATGTGCATTTTATTTATTTATCTTATTTTATTTACATGTATTTGTTAGGGACAGTTCAACAATACAGGTGTAAATATGGCAGATTACAGCACAACTGCCAATCTCCATCTGTTGGCCTGCAGTCAAGTTACAGAAATAAAATATCAATGCACAAAAAATATATATATATATATATAATTTTTTTTAAACAAACAAAAAAAGATCAATAAATAAAAAAACAGTCAGTGAGAAAACATGCACATGTTCTTCCAAGCAAGTACTGCCTACCTGTCCAGCTAAAATACATATTTCTGCCAATGTTTTAAATATTAAATATTGTTGGTTTTTTTTACAATAAAAAGTGTATCATAAGTAAAATCAATTATTATTGCTAATACAATTGATTAGTATGATTTCATGATAGCGCAGTTACCTGTTAGGGTTTTCTTGAACACGTTTGAGGAAAAGTAGAGCACATATATATACATATTAACGTCATACTTATGCTTTCAATCACACCCACTCCACCCATGATGGCCACAAAATATGTTCCCTCCCTCCCCTGCATTCAGTAAATACAGCAGAAAGAGCTCTAATAACTAATCACAGGCTGACAGAGACAGATGGTTAGTGAGCTCCGCACATGCAAACCGGTCACTCGGGTTGCTTAACTAGAGATAACATTGATGCACACACTTCATCTGCTCTTCTGCACGTTGATGCCATCATGTCCCTGGTAGTCCTGCTCCTTCTCAGCTTCCTGGGTGAGTACTGAAAATTTTATAGTAAGCTTACTTCAGCAGTATGAAGCAAAAAAAAAAAAAAAAAGGCTTTTCAGAGACTTAATACTTGGGATGGAGGCAGACTGTCTCTGCCAGCAAGTGTCAGGTAAAAAGTAGTTAGTTGACTAATTGGCTGCTTGTGTAGCCTCTGGTGAATGCTGACTGTAACTGAGAACATTCTCTCTTGGTAGGAACACCTTTGGACTCCCAATCACTTATTCTTGCAAATTTGCTATCTTTACTTTAGATCTTTTTATTGCTGTAGAGTGACTTTTAAAATGTTTGATTGCTGTGTGTTTACACAATGACTTAAACAAAATCAGATAGATATTATCAATGCAAGCGTGACTATTTCACTCTCCGTTAATACCATACAGCAGTAATCCCCCAACAACCGGGCCGCGGCCCGGTACCGGTCCTTGGATCGATTCGTACCGGGCCACACAAGAAATAAAAAATAATGAAATAAATTTTTAAAAAGTATTAAACATTTTTTTTATTAAATCAACATAAAAAACACAAGATACACTTACAATTAGTGCACCAACCCAAAAAACCTCCCTCCCCCATTCATTCACACAAAAGGGTTGTTTCTTTCTGTTATTAATATTCTGGTTCCTACATTATATATCAATATAGATCAATACAGTCTGCAGGGATACAGTCCGTAAGCACACATGATTGTATTTTTTTATGACAAAAAAAAAAAAGAGAGATTAAAAGCAACTCCAGTATCAGTGCGACAGTCTATGAATATGCAAAACATAGGAAGGAAAGAAAAGAAAAATAGTGCAAAAAGGAGGTAAGGTGAACAGTCCAGTCCTGAGAACGAATGTTCTGAATGTGTTGTTTAAATATTATACTATATACATATATACAGAAGCATTCAGACTGTGGGTGGAAAGTAAAAATTGCACACAGAGAGGTGTTAAACCAGGGGTGTCAAACTCAAATACAGAGTGGGCCAAAATGTCAAACTGAACAAAGCCGCGGGCCAAGGTTGAACAAATTAACCTTTTAATAGGGACCCGAACAAGTTTTGCATTGAATATTGAACAAGCAAGGCTTATATAACTTTATAGTGACATGCAAAATCCAGTTTCAAATAATAATAATAATTAAAAAATATCAATGGCATATCAAATACAATTTAAATAAAATTGTAATGCCTCTTTTCTATTCGCAGCCTTCTGAGGTAAATATCGACATTAACCTTTTCCACAGGCTAATAATAAATTTGAAAATAAAATAACAATGAATAAACCAACCATTCAGGACTTTTTACTGCTCAGTTTGCAACACACTGATCTAATCTGATGTGCCCAAGCCAGATACCTGTCTTCTTTTCTGGGATGCTAGTTCATTAATGTCGGGGCTCAGGTTGGGGGGGGGCGGGGTTTGGTGGTAGGGGGGGGTATATATTGTAGCATCCCGGAAGAGTTAGTGCTGCAAGGGGTTCTGGGTATTTGTTCTGTTGTGTTTATGTTGTGTTACGGTGCGGATGTTCTCCCGAAATGTGTTTGTCATTCTTGTTTGGTGTGGATTCACAGTGTGGCGCATATTTGTAACAGTGTAAAACTTGTTTATACGGCCACCCTCAGTGTGACCTGTATGGCTATTGATCAAGTATGTCTTGCATTCACTTATATGTGTGTAGAAGCCGCATATATCATGTGACAGGGGCAAGCACGCTGTTTGTATGGAGGAAAAGCGGACATGACGACAGGTTGTAGAGGACGCTAAAGGCAGTGCCTTTAAGGCACGTCCCCCAATATTGTGGTCCGGGTGGAAATCGGGAGAAATTCGGGAGAATGGTTGCCCCGGGAGACTTTCGAGAGGGGCACTGAAAATCGGGAGGGTTGGCAAGTATGAGTATTAGCGGTGAATGCGGTGTTACAGCGGCACTGCCGCTGTATAATACCGGCGGGCCAGCTCTAATGTTAATTTGATATTGCTTCAAGGGCCAAATTAAATTACACGGCGGGCCAAATTTGGCCCACGGGCCAGAGTTTGACACCCATGGGTTAAACTATAAAATCAGTGCCTATGAGAGTTCACCGTGGTTATGGCTTTAGGGAAAAAACTGTTCTTGAGCACCATCAGCACCATCATACACCATCTTAAGCAACATTTCATTTGGAGCCCACCAGGTCCACTTCAAAAAATGTCACACTTTTTTTTTTTTATGTGTAACAATTTTAATACGTTTTTAATCAAACTTTGATGGTTTGATGGAAGTTTTGTACTAAGATAAACTCATGCAAAATAAACTTTTCAATCTGGTATTTTTTCATGCAAAAATAACAGTTTTAACATTATTAAAAAACATACATGAATAGGCTGTGGTGATGCAACTACAACCCGTACCTCCTGCTTTGCAAAACAAGCATTCATGCTGCGTGCCATGAGAGCCACTTAAAGTATTGGGGGAATACTAGGAATACATTTACGATAAAACATCATTAATTGACATTTTAAATGCGCTTATTCACACAAAACGAGGTGCCCCCAATGGTTGCAGGGCTCTACGTTCTTTAATATTTATTGCAGTTATCTTTGTTGAGTTCTAAATGAATGCCAAACTTAAAATCAATTTAAAAGACAATAGCCAAACTTAAACGAAAATGCAAAACAGTATATATACACTTTTCTTCAGGAACCCTCAAGTATCCCCACATTATACTGGATGCATAATATATTTCAAACTTACACAAATTCAACAGGTGTTTTAACATATGTGAACAAAAGTATGCAGTTGACAGTCAACCTTGACACATACACCTGCTAATGAAAGTATGCTTCGTCTATGTTAAAGCCTGGCGGTCATATGCCTAAATTAAACTGAATCTATCAGTAAAGAATGTGTGTAGGTGAGCCAAGATTGATGCCATGTTATGTGTGATTAACTAAAACAAACAACACTGATATTAATTCTATATTTCCACTTTAATCTGTGACGGTCTACTTTATGAAATAGTGCAGATATTTTGGTTAATAAATAATGGTTGGAGTCAATGGATAGTTCATTTACTGCGTTACTGTATTTGACGTTGTGACATGTGTCATGAGAGTGGGTTTCTTGTTTGTTTTGCTTATCGTCTATCTGTATTTTGATACAATCAATTTTCCATTGAAATTGCATCAAACAATAACACTGTTACATTGAATGATTATCTGCTTAAAGCTCTCATTTGGCTAATATTTAACAATTATTTTTTTAGATGGAATTTGGTGTACTCAGTTCCGTGCACCCCTGAACATGGGCGGAGTCATGGGTCAGGTTGATTTGGACTCCACCACCGAGATGGCCACAGTCAACATTTCTGGCGCCGGATCATGTGGCCCCTTGAACTTTTCCCTGACAGAGTTTCCCGTCATGTACGGCCACTTTGTTGAACCATGTACTGAGGCAAACATTGGCGTTAATATTTTCACATTCACTGCCGATCCCGATACAACTTCTACAGTCAATGTTTCAAGTCTTTTTGGAATGCGCTCCAACTTGGATGACCTCTCGCTGACTCTGCAGACGTGTGACAACACTCTAGTATGCACAGTTGTAAGTTCTGGTCAAACAGTCTCAACAAGTCAGGCCAGGTTCAATGGAGAAATTGCTGGCGATGTTTACATTCGCCGTAATATTGGAGGAAACGACGTAAGGATTCTTACAGATCTCGTTACAATCGGTCAAGTCAATGCCTCTCAAACCAATAGAACAGTCTACGGCTCAGTGAGCTCAGCTTCAAGCTGCGATGTTCTCCTTGGCAGTTTAGACTCCAACCCTTTGAGAGATCTGGGTGTCATTAACATTGGAACACCTTTGCAACTCGGGAAATCTCGCCTGGACTTGACAAGCTTAAGTAACGACACTGCCTTTCTTCTACTTCGTCCAGGGTCAACGTTCATATGTGCAAAAATCTATGATGTTCCAGAAAAACAAGTGAGCGCTCTTGTGGATATGAAAGGGATAAGTGGATACCTCAGCTTCCGCCAGGCTTCCCCTTTTGATCGGACAGAGTTGAGAGTCAACCTAACTAACTTGCGGAGCCTGGTTGGTACTTACCACGTGCATAACTTTCCTGTTCCTATTGGCAGAACATCTACGTCAAATCTTTGCTCCAATGACAATTTGGCCGGTCACTGGAATCCATTTGGTATAAACGCTAGTTCCCCAACATCCCCGAATGTGCCTGGATCAACACATGACATGTACGAAGTGGGTGACCTCAGTGCGAAGCATATGTCCCTTGCCGATCTGAACGTTGTAAATATGGCATTCGAAGACTTCAACCTCCCTCTATTTGGACGAAACAGCATTGTTGGCCGGTCCATTGTGATTCACCTAAGAGATGGTGCAAGATATGTTTGTGCAAGCATCGGCTATCCTGGTGAAGTGGTTGTTGGTAGAGCAAGGTTTCAGAGCCTCGTGGTTGGTGACATGGTATTTACCCAGCTGAAGAACAACCCTCTATCTGATGTATCGGTCTTTGTGGTTTTGTCATATGGAAACACCACAATGGCCTCAACAAGAAACCACAACTGGCATATACACATGTACCCCATCAGCTCAGAGAGGGACAATGATGAGATGCGCTGCGGCACAACAGGAGGCCATTGGAACCCATTCAACGTTGACACAGAAGACATCAGTTATGAACTCCACTGTGGCCCAAATACCCCGATAGCCTGTGAAGTGGGAGACTTTGCCAGTAAACACAGCCTCCTCAACCTCAGTGCCACAGTTGGTGGAGTCGAATCAAAGAGTTTCTTCACTGATGTCACTTCCTGGTTGCCACGGTCAGGCATAATTGGTCGATCTGTAGTCATACATGAAGCAGAGGGAGGAGGTCCAAGGATTGCTTGTGCAAATATTACAATGGTGCGTGTCCCCAAAGCAAGCCTAGGAGAGTGGTTTGGCCCTGGCATGACTACCGGAAATATCCATTTTAACCAATGGATCCCAAATGGCCCCACACGTGTAAACGTGTCCTTGTTCAACCTAAATGCCATTGCTGGTGGTTATCATGTTCATGTTTTGCCCATTGATCCAAACAGCTCGGACCCATGCTCAAATGCAAACATTATGGGACACTACAACCCACTGTCAGTCAACATATCAGAGTCCCCCTCACCTGGAACTGGCACAGTTGACCAGTATGAAATAGGTGATCTCAGTGGAAAATTTGGCTTGCTGACAGATCTCAGTCAATCTGAGGAAGTCTTCATAGACAGCAACCTACCATTAACTGGACCTCACAGCATTGTTGGAAGATCTGTGGTGATCCACTACACGAATGGATCACGGTGAGAACATTTTCCTTTGTGTCTTAGCTAAAGGGTGAAGAGGTGTGTTATAATTAATGGATGAATTAATAAAGGATGGGAATTTAAAAAAATGTTCCTAAAACAGAAGTAGAACTAAAGGGACTTTGGCTATTATTGTGAGTAATAAGAAAACTGTGCATACAAACCAATCCCTTAAATGATTCAGTGCTTAGAGAAAATTAACCGGAACAGAAAGACACCTGTCCTGCTTTTTTGAAGGTGTTGTAGGCGCTCCGTTGTCATAATACAAATGTTCTTTAGAGTGACTCAACAACCATTTCATTTGAAAACACCCTGTAGTTGTTCATTTATTTGTATGTACACATACATTTTTACAGGCTGCAGTGTGTTACGGTTTCTGCTGACAGAAATACCGATGGAGAATGGGTCAATGCCACGGCTGTTTTTAGTGGCTCTGTGAACGGGACAGTTCAGCTGGTAAGTATCCCTAGTCTTCAACATCTTATGATTTATCTAGTTTCAACCACTTTTATTCACAACTAAGTGTACATACAAAGTTAGGTTCAACCTGTTAGTAGCCTATGTTTTCAGTGCTCTTTAATGTTAAGTTTCCTCTCTAATATAGCCATTACAGCAGTCAGGCAGCAATAAAAAATATGACATAAAAATAACACACAGCTATAAATGACTTTGAGTACTATAAATAGTACACTATACAGTAAGTGACGATACATAGACTATAGTTTATAGCTGACTATAAAGCTGTGTCAACCATCCTACAGGGGGCTCACCCTAAGCTCTATGACATATATTAAAAATAGTTAACAAAGTATCTAGCTTGGAGATATAAAAAAGGTTTTACTTCTTTATTTTGAAAATCAGAAATCTGAAATTTGCCTGACTCCCTACAGCAGGTAGCAGAGCACAAAAACAGGATAACACAGTGTTCGTATGTCTCATATGCATGAACGCATTACTTGCATGAACGCATTACCGTACTTGTTATTTTTACAGGTCCAGCAAATGTTTCCGGATGGAAGTAGCAGTGATACCATCTTGTTGGTGAACCTGCAATCTTTAGCACGAACCAATGTAAGCACTACATCTAAGGATTTCTATGTTCTTGTGACAATGTTGTTTATCTGTCATTGTTGATTTTTTTACTTTAAAAAAAAAACTGCATTTAGTAGCCTGGAAATATTTGAGATGGATCTCAAAAAGGAAGGTTAGAAAAAGAAAAGGTGTTTCCATGTAAACAATGAAGAGATTAATTTGTCAAAACGAAATACCTGTAAATGCACATGGCCGTTACTAGTGTTGTCTTGGCATGCACAAGTAGGACATGACAAAAAAAACACAATGGCAAACCACAAAGCTGTTGTGTTTTTGCTCGTACCACATCTCCAGCAAAGTGTAGCTTTACTGCATTATTTACTGCATCAAATGTGAATTTCTTTGAACTGAGAACATAATCTTCATCACGAACCAAACAGCTATCTTTACTGGCAAGGGCAATCAACATATCGCATTGAAATGTCAGGTTCAATGACTAACTGACGTAGCACCAACGATGTGAGATGTCAACCAGAGATAAGCCAACGTGTGGTAGAAATAAAACAATAGCAGAGCTTTGGGCGTTAGGCGAGCATTGACAGACAAATCAAAACACAGGTATTGTTTCTCTTATGTATTTGCTTTGTAAAAGGACAGAAGTGAAAGTAGACGAGTGATAACCAGAATTACCTGCTTATTTCCTTGTTCTCAAACAGAATTGCATGATAACGGACAATTGCATGAATAAATTGATTACATTTAGTATGAAGAAGCGCGTTCATCCCTGGTCTGAGTGTGCGATACTCTGTGTTTGCAGTTTCCCCATGCAAGAATCAGAAAAATTAACAATCTACTTTTTTTCTTTCTTTTTCTTAATCTGCAGCTCACAGAAGCAACACTGTCCATAGATAATAGCCGTATCCAAACCAGCAACAGGTGTACTGATGACCAGGGAACATTTAATCCTACCAGGATGGCATCACCGGTGAGACTAAAAAAAGCTTGGACAATGTTTTTTTTTGTACAAGGACTGGTTAATTGTTAGTATCGTACTTATCATACAGTAATGTTTTTGTTTATTTTGGTTTTCTATTGCCATACATCTGATAATACCTAAGCACACGTTTCACTAGCATTCATTTTGTCCAAACAAATGTATTTGGTAACAGTTTAGTATGGGGAACACATATTCACCATTAATTAGTTGCATATTAACATGCAAATTAGTAACATATTGGCTCTTAAGTAGTCATTATTAAGTACTTATTAATACCTTATTCTGCATGGCCTTATTATACAGCCAGTAAGCCATTAACTAAGAGTCTTCCCTCAATAACCTCAAAATGATTGCTTATTAGTAACCCTAACCCTAACCCTTATATGTTCCCCTAGTGTCCAAATAACTCTAAAATAAGTCTTTGTTACTTTAATAAGCGACTAATTAATGGTGAATATATTCCCCATACTAAGGTGTTACCATGTATTTTTATTTATTTCTTAAAGGGTATTTTCTATTCAGTAATACACTTACTTACCTTTATTCTCTTTGCAGAATCCCAGCTGTTCTCTTGACTACCCTCTCAGTTGCGTAGTAGGCGAGGTATCTGCAAGACACGGCCCAGTTAGCCTGACCCAGAGACAACTCTACACCGACAGTATCATTGAACTATCTGGGGACAACACAGGTGACGGCACATTCCTTGCAGTCATCATATAAAATACTTATGCTGTATTCTTAGTGGATGCTGTATAAACAAGGCATACTGTTTAGATGCTTTAGCGCCCAACTAGAAGAGCAGGACTGACACAGGCATTATGTAACTGTTCAACCACACATATTACATTCCTTCTTTGAAAAGCACTGACTTTTGTTTATACAGTATGCAAAGCTACAATGTATGGTAATTGTTGTTTTAGTGCGGCAAATAAGCAATTTGAAATGTGATCAAGGGGCAAAATGTGTAAGCTGAACAACCATGCATGCATTTCATTAATATGCGGGGTTTATGTTACTTGTTGTCGTAGTGGTCTCCAGATCCCTGGTGCTGAAAGATGGTGATGATGTGCTCGCTTGTGCTGACATCAACCCAGTATCTCCCTCAGCAACTCAGACATTTCCCACCGTGGAAAATTTCAGCCGGTCAGTGTATAAAGTATAATGCCTATTTTTGTGTCACAGTGGCCTAGTGGTTAGAGTGTCCGCCCTGAGATCGGTAGGTTGTGAGTCATACCAAAGACTATAACAATGGGACCCATTACCGCCCTGCTTGGCACTCAGCATCAAGGGTTGGAATTGGGGGTTGAATCCCTAAAATTGATTCCCGGGCGTGGCCACCGCTGCCGCCCACTGCTCCCCTCACCTCCCAGGGGGTGAACAAGGGGATGAGTCAAATGCAGAGGACAAATTTCACCACACCTAGTCTGTGTGTGACAATCATTGGTACTTTAACTTTAACAAACATATTATATTGCAACAACGCTAAAATGTAATCATTTGTTTAAAGCAGCGGTGTCAAACTCATTTTAGATCGGGCGCCACATGGAGAAAAATCTACTCCCAAGTGGGCCGGACTGGTAAAATCACGGCACGATAACTTAAAAATAAAGACAACTTCAGATTATTTTCTTTGTTTAAAAATAGAACAAGCACATTCTGAAATTGTACAAATCATAATGGTTTTTTTTTTACATTTAATAGTATTCTATCTTTATTTGTTGTTATTTATATTTTCTGAATAAATTATGTGATAATCTTCGCCAGTCAACTCATTGGTGTTGATTTTCAATCTATCAAGATAAAAAAAGTATATCAAAATCAAATTACAGGATGTTATTTATGTAGTTTGATAATTTTCCTCGGCTGGTCGAAATTAAAATCACGTGGTTTATTTTGTACATATGTAGCATCATCTACAAAGATACAAAGAATTGCTATTGCGACATCCAGTGGACACATTTAGAACAGCAGTTTCTTTCATTCAAAAATTTCCGGTTAATTTTTATACTTAGCAAACTCATCCCGCGGGACGGATAAAACCTGTTCGAGGGCCTGATCCGGCCCTCGGGCCGTACGTTTGACACCCCTGGTTTAGAGTGTTACTACATTATGGTTTGCCTCAACCAAGGAGGAACACCATTAATATATATTAAGACAGGGATATTGGACTAAATTGTTTTGGGGTTCACATTTCCAGAAAACTAAAAGGCACATTCCGGAGAAAGTACACCCACCACAGTAGAAATGTGTTTTTATTTTGTCATAGTTACAGCACTGCTCTGCTGTTTTGAAGGACCTTCTGCAAAAATGTGAGTCTCTCACACGTTTTTTGAACGGAACTCGTGAGAATAGCCCAAATAATGAAAAAGAGAGGACCTAAATTGGAACCTTGAGGAACCCTACGAGTAAAACTAAATAGGTTGAACAAATGACTACTGGCTGCATTTTGAGTAAACAAGCTTCAGCAACATCTTAGTTACATAAATCACATTTTGAAAAAAAATGTGTAAGAAGTTTGGACCTCAGTGTTGTATGCTTGCTAGCAATGTTAAATAACAATGCAAGGATCTGTCAAAGTGTTTAGAGTGGTCCACGTTCCTCTACACAACAGGAGCATTTTAGTGTCTTAGGAATTTACTGCAAAAATGGTTTGTCTCCCAAGTTTTAAACTTAACTTAGGGGCTGGTATGGTGTCATTGCCCAGCTGGATTTGGCTCCTGTGCCGCCAGTTGAATAGATTTGTAATAAGTAATGGCTTAGGATACTTTGCTTGTGAAATTTGAGTTGAACATTCCACCAGTCATTGAGTTTTCCAGTTCTCTTTAAGGTCATGGAAAATTATAATTTTAATTAAAACATTTTAACTGTATTGATTTCTTAACTGCAGGTGTTTATCCAGTACAGTGTCCTCATCATAAACACAAAATAATCACAAGAATTACATTAAATTAAATGGGATAGAATAGAATTGTATTTGAATAGGGATGATACAGTTTAATTTAAATCTAAATAGATGAATGCAACTGATGTGCTCTACAGAGAGTTTAGTTAATGCAGATTTCCAACTCTTTTCCCAAGCTGGTCTTTTAAAAAACATATAACATCATACAATCTATCAACGTATTGAAATATCACAGAGTGAAATAAAATACACAGTACAAGGTAAACTTGCTCACTGTGTCTTAATGTTCCTCTTTTTTCCCCAGATTCGACTTCCGGAGTAGGGTTGCTAATGTACTGGGCGTGGTAATGCCCAGAGTGACCCTCTTGAGCTCTACTCCCACATCTATAAATGGTGGAACATGCCAGCAAGTCAGCTTTATGGTATCAGGTATGCAACATTTTTTAAATATACAATATCATGAATAGTGTGTTGAGTTTTAAAATACAAGTTGTTCAATGCCAATGACTTTGTTTGCAAGTAATTTGAAGTTGATCATGCTCATTGCAGTAAATGTTGTAGCTCTCTGTGATCTGGCCTACGAAGCCCCGATAGACAATCCCATTAAACACAACTAGAGTGTCAGTAAAACTTTTTGCATCCCAATCTAACCACAGTATGTGACAATTATTGTCTTTACTCGGACCTACTGGGTTGGTTAGTTTTATTCAGTAGGACAATAAAGAGATACAGTCGCGGTCAAAAGTTTACATACACTTGTAAAGAACATAATGTCATGGCTGTCTTGAGTTTCCAATCATTTCTACAACTCTTATTTTTTTGTGATAGAGTGATTGGAGCACATAGTTGTTGGTCACAAAAAACATTCATGAAGTTTGGTTCTTTTGTGAATTTATTATGGGTCTACTGAAAATGTGAGCAAATCTGCTGGGTCAAAAGTATACTTACAGCAATGTTAATATTTGGTTATATGTCCCTTGGCAAGTTTCTGGTTGAATGTTTAACCACTCCTCTTGATAAAATTGGTGCAGTTCAGCTAAATTTGTTGGTTTTCTGACATGGACTTGTTTCTTCAGCATTGTCCACACGTTGTCAGGCCATTCTAAAACCTTAATTCGAGCCTGATTCAGCCATTCCTTCATCATTTTTATTTCACCTGACCACAGAACTTTCCTCCAGACGGTCTTATCTTTGTCCATGTGATGTTACATGAAACAAAAATTGAGCTGTTTGGCCACAAAACCCAGCAATATGTTTGGAGGAGAAAAGGTGAGGCCTTTAATCCCAGGAACACCAATCCTACCGTCAAGCATGGTGGTGGTAGTTTTATGCTATGTTCCTGTTATGCTGCCAATGGAACTGGTGCTTTACAGAGAGTAAATGGGACAATGAAAAATGAGGATTACCTCCAAATTCTTCAGGACAACCTAAAATCATCATTGTGTCTTGGGCGCAGTTGGGTGTTCCAACAGCACAATGACCCCAAAGACATGTCAAAAGTGGTAAAGGAATGGCTAAATCAGGCTATAATTAAGGTTTTAGAATGGCCTTCCCAAAGTCCTGACTTAAATGTGTGGACAATGCTGAAGAAACAAGTCCATGTCAAAAAACCAACACATTTAGATGAACTGCACCAATTTTGTCAAGAGGAGTGGTCAAAAATTCAACCAGAAGCTTGTGGATGGCTACCAAAAGCGCCTTATTGCAGTGAAACTTGCCAAGGGACATGTAACCTAATATTAACATTGCTGTATGTGTACAGATGTGGTCACATTTTCAGTAGACCCATAATAAATTCATAAAAGAACCACATTTCAGGAATGTTTTTTGTGACCAACAAGTATGTGCTCCAATCACTCCATCACAAAAAAATAAGAGTTGTAGAAATGATTGGAAACTCAAGACAGCCATGACATTATGTTCTTTACAAGTATATGTCAACTTTTGATCGCGACTGTACATCCATCCATCCATTTTTGTACCGCATGTCCCTCTCAGGGTTGCGTCGGGTGCTGGAGCCTATCCCAGCCGCATTCGGGCGGAAGGTGATACACCCTGGACAAGTCGCCCCCTCATCGCAGAGCATAAGAGATACAGCACAGACAAATTAATTGGTTCTGTGAGGGAGGCCGTAACCCAAAATATGTGTATCTCGAATTCAATGTTCTCCATTGAAATTATTTACAATCAATTTGAATTAAATTTAATAATTTATTAGGAAAATGCATTTTTCCCAGGATGCTTTGCTCATATGTTGATTAATATGCAATAATTAGCAGGCACCATAAAACAGACATACACTGACAGACAACATCATACATAAATTATAAGATAACTTACTGTAAATATTAGCAATAAAAACAAGTCAACATAAGGTGATCAACCAGGCGTGCACATTGCACATGGGTACAGGACTTTGTTTAATTTTCTTTTCATTGAAGGGGATGTCAGTCCAGACCTTCTGAGCTCCGTCAGAGACAGTGAGATGATGGGCATGTTTAGGGAGTCGGACATCTGCCTACCAAGTAAGTGCGCTTTGTAAAACGATCCTCAGAGGTGTAATGTGAATATTGTAGTCATGGTGAAGTCATTAGTGTTTGCAAGCTGATACTGCAAGACGATACTTTGTATCCCAGATCAGCACATAGAGTGAACATAGACAATACAAATTATCACTAATAGTGAGTCTTCATTAATATGAAGCTTAAAATATATCAAACATATATATTTTTTTCATAGATTTGTTTTTTGTCTAGGATTTCCACAAAGGGTTTGTTGCTTTGCAAATGTGGGGAAACAGCATTAGGATTTGGATTTGATATAAAAATACCAACTTTGAATGTATTTAAATAAAAAAAATAAGCATATGAAACAGTAAAGCATGTAGGTGAGTGGGATTAGATGTATGTCATTATGGTTAAAAACTAATATAACATTTCCAAATCATTTTCTTAGATGCTGGTAACCGGTTCCTGGCACCGCTGAACATGGGCGGAGTCATGGGTCTGGTTGAATTGGACTCCACAACCGGGATGGCCACAGTCAACATTTCTGGTGCCGGATCATGTGGTCCCTTGAACTTTTCCCTGACAGAGTTTCCCGTCATGTACGGCCACTTTGCTGAACCATGTACCGAGGCAAACATTGGCACTAATGTTTTCACATTCAGTGCTGATCCCACTACAACTTCTACAGTCAATGTTTCAAGTCTTTTTGGAATGCGCTCTAACTTGGATGACCTCTCGCTGACTCTGCAGACGTGTAACAACACTCTAGTATGCACAGTTGTAAGTTCTGGTCTAACAGTCTCAACAAGTCAGGCCAGGTTCAATGGAGAAATTGCTGGCGATGTTTACATTCGCCGTAATATTGGAGGAAACGACGTAAGGATTCTTACAGATCTCGTTACAATCGGTCAAGTCAATGCCTCTCAGACCAATAGAACAGTCTACGGCTCAGTGAGCTCAGCTTCAAGCTGCGATGTTCTCCTTGGCAGTTTAGACTCCACCACTTTGACAGATCTGGGTGTCATTAACATTGGAACACCTTTGCAACTCGGGAAATCTCGCCTGGACTTGACAAGCTTAAGTAACGACACTGCCTTTCTTCTACTTCGTCCAGGGTCAACGTTCATATGTGCAAAAATCTATGATGTTCCAGAAAAACAAGTGAGCGCTCTTGTGGATATGAAAGGGATAAGTGGATACCTCAGCTTCCGCCAGGCTTCCCCTTTTGATCGGACAGAGTTGAGAGTCAACCTAACTAACTTGCGGAGCCTGGTTGGTACTTACCACGTGCATAACTTTCCTGTTCCTACTGGCAGAACATCTATGTCAAATCTTTGCTCCAATGACAATTTGGCCGGTCACTGGAATCCATTTGGTATAAACGCTAGTTCCCCAACATCCCCGAATGTGCCTGGATCAACACATGACATGTACGAAGTGGGTGACCTCAGTGCGAAGCATATGTCCCTTGCCGATCTGAACGTTTTAAATATGGCATTCGAAGATTTCAACCTCCCTCTATTTGGACGAAACAGCATTGTTGGCCGGTCCATTGTGATTCACCTAAGAGATGGTGCAAGATATGTTTGTGCAAGCATCGGCTATCCTGGTGAAGTGGTTGTTGGTAGAGCAAGGTTTCAGAGCCTCGTGGTTGGTGACATGGTATTTACCCAGCTGAAGAACAACCCTCTATCTGATGTATCGGTCTTTGTGGTTTTGTCATATGGAAACACCACAATGGCCTCAACAAGAAACCACAACTGGCATATACACATGTACCCCATCAGCTCAGAGAGGGACAATGATGAGATGCGCTGCGGCACAACAGGAGGCCATTGGAACCCATTCAACGTTGACACAGAAGACATCAGTTATGAACTCCACTGTGGCCCAAATACCCCGATAGCCTGTGAAGTGGGAGACTTTGCCAGTAAACACAGCCTCCTCAACCTCAGTGCCACAGTTGGTGGAGTCGAATCAAAGAGTTTCTTCACTGATGTCACTTCCTGGTTGCCACGGTCAGGCATAATTGGTCGATCTGTAGTCATACATGAGGCAGAGGGAGGAGGTCCAAGGATTGCTTGTGCAAATATTACAATGGTGCGTGTCCCCAAAGCAAGCCTAGGAGAGTGGTTTGGCCCTGGCATGACTACTGGAAATATAAATTTTAACCAATGGATCCCAAATGGCCCCACAGGTGTAAATGTTTCCTTGTTCAACCTAAATGCCATGGCTGGTGGTTATCATGTTCATGTTTTGCCCATTGATCCAAACAGCTCCGACCCATGCTCAAGTGCAAACATTATGGGACACTACAACCCACTGTCAGTCAACATATCAGAGTCACCCCCACCTGGAATGGGCACAGTTGACCAGTATGAGATAGGTGATCTCAGTGGAAAGTTTGGCCTGCTTACAGACTTCGTTCAATTTGAGGAGGTCTTCACAGACAGCAACCTGCCATTAACTGGACCTCACAGCATTTCTGGAAGATCCGTTGTGATCCACTACACGAATGGATCAAGGTGAGAAATTGATCTTAAGCTTTCAGTCTGTCTTTGCTAACATGTTGAGGGGTGTGTATCAAATGATGGATACAACATTTTTTAAAAGACGGTGGGACATAAAAAAAGACATTGTTCCCAAAAGAGAAGTAGAACTGAAGGCATTTCGACTACTATTAAATATGTCATGTTATGATTGTATTTCTATATTTAAAACACTTCCTTGTGGTCTACATAACATGTAATGGTGGTTCTTTGGTAAAATTTTAGCATAGATGGTGTTTTACAGACTGTTTTTGGGCCGCTTTCTGGTGCGCCGCTTTGTGGGCGGTCCTATTTACAGCCTCCACTCCGACTGAGTCTTCTCCCTCCAACTTGTTTGTAGCTTTTAGCGCTTCCAAAGCCAGACTACAGACAGATATAAGTAAAAACCATATGCTGTGTCCATGTACAACCCAGTCTTCCCCACAACAAGAGGATAGCAAAAAAGAAGGAGCCTATTGACTACAGCACGGACTACAATAGCGGACGTGCGAAAGGCACTTTGGGTACATTCATACCATATATGGTTTTACCCAACCGGTGACGTCACAGGTTGTACAAATTACAAACATCTCGATTGGAAGGAAGTACGTAGAAGGCAATATTATTTTATAAAAAGCTCTGCAATGCCTCTGCGGTTTGATTTAACATTTTCGGGACCTATGCAGATCTCAAATACACACCAGCCGGTACCAATAGGTAAGAAAAGCTGGTTTTGCATAATAGGGTCCCTTTAATTAATTATAAAAGTCACACCAGCAGGTACCAATAGGTAAGAAAAGCTGGTTTTGCATAATAAGGTCCCTTTAATTAATCATAAAAGTTTACATATGAATAGTTACCTGCCATGATCACACTGCCTGAGTATTCTCTCTGCTGTACAGTTTGTATTGAGTATTGTATTGAGGCATGCAGGGTTTAAAACCTCGAGAAACATACCCTACTTGTTTTTTTTCTTTTTTATGTTTTCCATTAATTAAAAGTGACTCAGCAACTGTTCCATGTCAAAACCCTTTTTACAGACTGCAGTGTGCTACCGTCTTTCCTGATAAAAATACAGATGGACAATGGGTCAATGCCACGTCTGTTTTTACTGGATCTGTGAATGGGACCATTTTGATGGTAAGCATCCCAAGTTTTCTACATCATCTGAACCAACCACTTTTATTTCCAATAAAGTACATACAAAGTTAGGTTCCCACTGTTAGTGGCCTTTGTTCGTCAGTGTAAAATTGAAGGAATCCGCCAGGCTGCCACAAAAACATGTCATGAGATTTTCTGCTGTGTTGGACAGAGTGAATTAATTATCTCTATGGATAGTTGCATGAGGGAGGTACAGGAAACTGGGACACACTCATTAGCTTAACTTAGTGTCCGTTTATCGGCGGGAAGAACCTTCGGACCCTATGAACTGTGAAGCTCCAAGGCAACAGCTGTGCCTGTCAGCCATCCTCCTAGAGAACCCATGCTGAGCTCTCTAACATCTATTAAAAAGGAGCTACTGTATGATCTGAGTATCTAGTAAGAGACAATGAAGTGATTGATCTTTTAAAATCAGAATTCAATATAGCTCATCTTTGGGGTGCCGAGTGTAAAAATTCAATTACCGTATTTTTCGGACTATAAGTCGCAGTTTTTTTCATAGTTTGGCCGGGCTCCAGTGCGACTTGTATATGTTTTTTTCCTTCTTTATTATGCATTTTCGGCAGGTGCGACTTATACTCCGGTGCACTTATACGGTACACCTTTTTAGCTGTTATATTTTTAATATTTAGCTAATTGTTCTCCCATTTAGCTCACTTTTCTCACATTTAGCTCACTTTCATCACATTTCATGTAGAAATTAAATAATGAATCTAAAGATCCAATCCAAAAATTCAATCCAAATGTTAAATATGAATGTTAATTTCAAATCTAAATGTTAAATGTAAATGTTGAATCTAAATCTAAATCTTAGATATTAATGTTAAATATAAATATATAAATATAAATGTTAAATATGAATGTTTAATTTAAATCTAATGCTTAACATTAAATATACATGTTAAATATACATCTAATGTCACAAACTCGCATGAATGCAGTTGTTGTGACCCCAAGATGCAGGAACCAGGAGAGTGAGGAGCAGGCACAATGCTTTTAATATCATCAACAGAGGAGAATGAAGCAATCTTGCATGTACAGTTCTAAACAACAGTCAATCTTCGAGCACTGAGGAGCGCGCGGGACAAGCATAAATAGAAACATGCTGATTGGCAGCAGGTGTGGACCGGCTGCCAATCAACAGCAGGTGAGGGGGAAAAAAACAGCGTTCCGCGGGACAAGCAGGAAATGGAAACAAAATAAGAGCACTGATGGGAAGTAAACACAAAACAAAGAAGCCCAAACACAAATTAAGTGACAGATCGTCACATCTAAATCGTAACTCCAAATCTAAATGTTAAATATGAATGTTAAATCTAAAACGAAATGTTAAATCGAAATGCCTCACCAAGTGTAAAGCTATATATTTAGAAAACATGAACATATACCAGGGCAGCACTGTGTGACAGGGGTTAGTGCATGTGCCTCACAATACGAAGGCCCTGACTAGTCCTGGGTTCAATCCCGGGCTCGGGATCTTTCTGTGTGGAGTTTGCATGTTCTCGCCGTGACTGCGTGGGTTCCCTCCGGGTACTCCGGCTTCCTCCCACCTCCAAAGACATGCACCTGGGGATAGGTTGATTGGCAACACTAAATGGTCCCTAGTGTGTGAATGTGAGTGTGAATGTTGTCTGTCTATATATCTGTGTTGGCCCTGTGATGAGGTGGCGACTTGTCCAGGGTGTACGCTGCCTTCCGCTTCAGCACCCCCCACGACCCCAAAAGGGACAAGCGGTAGAAAATGGATGGATGGATGAACATATACCAATATTATTATTGTTACCTGTGGTAATGCCACCATGATACAACATTTGTATTATAATCCTTAAACAAAGTAACAGTGAAACTCAATGTATTAATCACTGAATGGAGAACTGGGGGTGGGATTAAATAAGTTATCTTCTTTCCACTCCCTTTCAGGCAAAACTGGATCATCATGCTTACATACTGTACCTTTTGCATTATATTAATTTATATTAGTATGTGTTGTCTACCTTGTACTTTTTTTTTTATGTCATTGCCTGAAATAAATGAATAAATAAAACGATTCAACATTTAAAATTAACATATAGATGTATTAATTAGATGTTACATTAGATGTACCATTTAATTTATGTTTAAATACAAAGAAAAGGATTTAGATGTATGAAAAAGTAATATTAATGTCAGATAAATATTCAAATTATATTAGCAAAAAAAGTGTGTTTGAATTTTTATATTTGGCACGCCAAACCCAACAATAAGAAACACATCCTTCCAGACGCCTTACATACCTAATTTCCCTATACATCATGGTCTTTCAGATTCAGCAAACGTTTCCGGATGGAAGTATCAGTGATCTCACCATGCTGATAAACCTGCAATCTTCAAGAAGTACCAATGTAAGCACATCATACACCTTTCTTCCACTAAAAACGGCCCTTTGGAAACTGAAACATTTTAGAATGGGTGTCAAAGGAATGTTTGAAAAATACGTGATTATCCTTTCCTTGTACACAATAAACACATAATCTGTGAGAACTTTATATATGCACATACGTGGTGGAGTAAGGTAGTGTTTTTCAACCTTTTTTGAGCCAAGGCACATTTTTTTGCGTTGAAAAAATCCGGGGGCACACCACCAGCAGATATCATAAAAAAATGAAACTCAGTTGACAGTAAAAAGTCGTTGTCGCAATTGTTGGATATGACTTTAAACCATAACCAAGCATGCATCAATATAGCTCTTGTCTCGAAGTAGGTGTACTGTCACGACCTGTCACATCACGCACTGACTTATTTAGTTTTTTGCTGTTTTCCTTTGTGTAGTGTTTTAGTTCTTGTCTTGCACTCTTAATTTGGTGGCTTTTTCTCTTTTGTTGGTATTTTCTTGGAGCAGTTTCATGTCTTCCTTTGAGCGATATTTCCCGCATCTACTTTGTTTTGGCAATCAACAATAGTTCCGTTGTTTTTATTCTTCTTAGTGGGGACATTGTTGATTGTCATGTCATTTTCGGATGTACTTTGTGGACGCCATCTTTGCTCCACAGTAGGTTTTTGCTGTTGTCCAGCATTCTGTTTTTGTTTAAAACTGAACTGACTACAAAGTAGTTTCATTCTGCATAGCCATCCCTAAACTTCAATGCCTTTTCTTAGGGGCACTCACCTTTTGTTAATTTTTGGTTTAAGGATTAGACACATTTTTACCTGCATGCTGGCTCCCGCTGTTTCCGACACCTACAAAGCAATTAGTTACCGGCTGCCACCTACTGATATGGAAGAGTATTACATGGTTACTCTGCCGAGCTCTAGACAGCACCGACACTCAACAACAACACATCATTTGCAGACTATAATTACTGGTTTGCAAAAAATATTTTTAACCCAAATAGGTGTTTAAAAAACACTGGAGTAAGGACTTCAGTCCTGGCATGGACAACAAGGTCACAACTAAAACAATGAAGGACATTATAGTTATTTTGTTTTTGCTTATATGTTTGATAACATTGACCAAACAACCGATTTTAGCATACAATGTGATATCTTATCCTATCTGTGTCGCATTGTTTGGTGTCCTTTATAAATCAACAATATTACAGGTGGTCATTTTTTTCCTTGTAATTTGTCCTACTCATTGTTCTTCTCAATAATAAGCAATATGATCAGGAGTTTAGACCAGTGTTTTTCAACCACCGTGCCGCGGCACTCTAGTGTACCGTGAGATACAGTCTGGTGTGCCGTGGGAGATTATGTAATTTCACCTAATTGGGTTAAACATTTTTTATGCAAACCAGTAGTTATAATCCGCAAATAATGTGTTGTTGTTGAGTGTCGGTGCTGTCTAGAGCTCGGCAGAGTAACCGTGTAATACTCTTCCATATCAGTAGGTGGCAACAGGTAGCTAATTGCTTTGTAGATGTCGGGAACATGGTTTGTCGTGATCCCAATATGCAGACAACAGCGGAGGCAGCGTGCAGGTAAAAAGGTATCTAATCCTTAAACCAAAAATAAACAAAAGGCATCTAAGTTTAGGGATGGCTATGCAGAACGAAACTAAAACTGAACTGGCTGCAAAGTAAACAAAAACAGAATGCTGGACGACAGCAAAGACTTACACCGCGTGGAGCAGACGGCGTCCACAAAGTACATCCGTACATGACATTACAATCAACAACAAAATAGGAGCGCAAGACAAGAACTAAAACACTACACACAGCAAAACACCAAAAAACTTGTGATGTGACAGGTGGTGACAGTACACCTACTTTGAGACAAGAGCTATAGTGATGCATGCTTGGTTATGGTTTGAATTCATATCCAACAATTGCGAAAACGACTTTTCATTGTCAATATCGGCTGCTTAGTTTAATTTTTTAATGTTTTCTGCTGGTGGTGTGCCTCCGGATTTTTTCAATGAAAAAAATGTGCCTTGGCTCACAAAAGGTTGAAAAACACTGGTTTAGACAATGTGAGGTAGAAACAAAATAATTATGAAACAATGGCCCCAGTCGGCAGTGTTGTAGCTACTTCTAAATCACTAATCCTCGCTTCCATGGCGACAAATACAGTAAGTTTCTTACAAGTATCATCCCTGCAGGACGAGGAATAGCTAAACATGCTTCACTACACACCGTAGCTCACCGGCGTCAAAATGTAAACAAACGCCATTGGTGGATCTACCAAGTACAGTAGCGTATCTAGTCGATACTGCTATGATTACGTCAAAATGTTTTGGCATCACAACATCTTTCGGTTTTTTTTAACTTATATTATGTTTATAAACTCAGGAAATATGTCCCTGGACACATGAGGACTTTGAATATGACCAATGTATGATCCTGCAACGTCTTGGTATCGGATTGATACCCAAATTTGTGGTATCATCCAAAACTAATGCAAAGTATCAAACAACAGAAAAAATAAGTGATTATTACATTTTAACAGAAGTGTAGAAAGAACATGTTAAAAGAGAAAGTAAGCAGATATTAACAGTAAATGAACAAGTAAATTAATAATTAATTTTCTACCACTTGTCCTTAATAATGTTGACAAAATAATAGAATGGAAAATGACAATATGTTACTGCATACGTCAGCAGACTAATTACGAGCCTTTGTTTGTTTACTTACTAATAAAAGACAAGTTGTCTTGTATGTTCACTATTTTATTTTAGGACAAACTTGCAATAAGAAACATATGTTTGATGTACAGTAATATTTTTTGTTAAAATAAAGCCAATAATGCAATTTTTTGTGGTCCCCTTTGTTTAGAAAAGTACCGAAAAGTATCAAAATAATTTTGGTACCAGTACCAAAACATTGGTATCGGGACAACACTAGTATGGACAAATGGGGCCAATTATTTTCAATGTGTTTTTATTTTTGTACTTATCTTAATCCTTTTGTATGTGTTTTACACTTTTCTCAACTTTTTTTTTTTAAAAGCCTAACCAGGGACGAGGGTTGCAAATTAGCCTGTGGCTAGAAGTCTTACGTACTGACATCGGTCACCTATGGGTAGCAATGTTTAATTGTACTGTCCCTGTCAAATGAATACATAAAAATAAAAAATAAACATTAATCAAAAGAAGACTATACATAATATGCTTCGGCTCTCTTTATTTGCAGGCGACGCTCACCATATCAAACAACAGTATCAGCGATAACAACCAGTGTCCTGATGGCGAAGATGTTTTTGATCCCTTCAAAATGACATCACAGGTGAGGCTAAAAAGCTTGGACAATATTTTTTTCTTTGGATGACTGCCTATATATATATTGCCAGGATATTACCATTTTGTGGGATTAACAGGATGAAAAAGATTAACTGTGATGCAAAACATTTTTTTTTTATTGTCAATGATTCTCTCTGCAGACTTCAAGCTGTTCTCTCGACTACCCTCTTGGTTGTGTAGTGGGGGGAGTATCTGCAAGACATGGCCCAGTCAGCCTCACCCAGAGACAACTCTACACTGACAGTATCATTGAACTCTCTGGGGATAACACAGGTGACGACACTGTCCTTGCAGTCGTTGTATACAATTATTCTTTCCGTTTGATGACATGATAACGTTAAAAACTGAAACGGAAATTTAACATTGAATTCTTAGTGGATGCCAGACCAAGGTGCAGTTCAAACAAGGCATCTCCTGTTGATGCTTTAGTGCGCAATTAGACAGGGAAAGGACTACCATGGGTATTATGTAGCTGTTCAACCAGAAAGATTCCATTCCGGTTTTTGAAAACCAAAGGTTTGTGTTATACAGTTTGTTTATACAATATGTCAGGAATAGTTTATATCTACTCCGTTAGCTTAAGGCTACAAATAAGCAAGTAAAATTATGTTATTCTCCATTTATAAGGGTTCTTGGTTTTTCGCCAGTTATTAGGAATTTTTTTTCCGAGTCTATGAACTCTCACACACTCATACAGAAAAAGGATAAACTGTGTAATTGAATAACCTAAATGTATACCTTTCGATAATGGGTGGGATTTGTGTTGCTTTTTGTCGTAGTGGTCCACAGAGCCATGGTGCTGAAGGATGGTGATGACGTCATCGCATGTGCAATCATCAACCCATTATCTCCATCAGCGAACCAGACCTTTCCCACAGTAGCAAATTTCAGCCGGTGAGTGTAGAATCCATCCATCCATCCATTTTCTACCGCTTATTCCCTTTGGGGTCGCGGGGGGCGCTGGAGCCTATCTCAGCTACAATCGGGCGGAAGGCGGGGTACACCCTGGACAAGTCGCCACCTCATCGCAGGGCCAACACAGATAGACAGACAACATTCACACTCACATTCACACACTAGGGCCAATTTAGTGTTGCCAATCAACCTATCATGTAGAATGCATATAACATGTCACACACAATACATCAGAATAACGCTGAATTAGATTGTCTGTGCACTTTATTAGAATATTATGGTTTGCCTCAACCAAGGAGGAACACCACTGGTAACTAATTAGAAATGGTTCGTTTACATTTCTTACGACATTGATGAATTTGTTTTGAATTGAATGTACTGCTGATATTTTAGTTTCCCAGTTCTCTTTAAAGTCATTAGAAGTTTTAGTTTTAAAGGAGTCTTAGTATGCCCAACCCACTTATCATGCCTGCCCGCACCTGTTTTGTGTATTTGGGATCCCCATAAATGGCAAAAATTTCACTTCAAACCATGGAGGCATTGCCGAGATATTTGTAAACACCTTGTTCCTAACAATTCCAAACGAGATTTGCCATGATTTCGAGTCATCCCTGGTTTATCACAGTTAATTCAGAACGGACATGACCGCAATAAATTAATTTCCGCGAAATAAGATAATTAATAAATCCAATATTTTCATATCGGAATCAGAATCTGAATCAAAAATACTTTAATAATCCCCAAAGGGAAATTAAGATTGTGATTAAGATTGAGTGTGTTTGGGGTCATTGTCCTGTTGGAACACCCAACTGCGCCCAAGACCCAACCTCTGGGCTGATGATTTTAGGTTGTCCTGAAGAATTTGGAGGTAATCCTCCTTTTTCATTGTCCCATTTACTCTCTGGGAAGCACCAGTTCCATTGGTAGCAAAACAAGCCCAGAGCATAATGCTACCACCACCATGCTTGACGGTAGGAATTGGTGTTCCTGGGATTAAAAGGCATTAGGGGTGTGGGAAAAAAAAATCGATTCGAATTCAAATCGCGATTCTCATGTTGTGCGATTCAGAATCGATTCTCATTTTTAAAAAATCGATTAAAAAAAAAAAATTATTTTATTTTTATTTATTTATTTTTTTAAACATTTTTTAATTAGTCAATCCAACAAAACAATACACAGCAATACCATAACAATGCAATCCAATTCCAAAACCAAACCCGACCCAGCAACACTCAGAACTGCAATAAACAGAGCAATTGAGAGGACACACAAACACGACACAGAACAAACCAAAAGTAGTGAAACAAAAATGAATATTATCAACAACAGTATCAATATTAGTTACAATTTCAGCATAGCAGTGATTAAAAATCCCTCAAGGACATTATCATTAGACATTTATAAAATAAAATAAAAAAGAACAATAGTGTCACAGTGGCTTACACTTGCATCGCATCTCATAAGCTTGACAACACACTGTGTCCAATATTTTCACAAAGATAAAATAGGTCATATCTTTGGTTCATTTAATAGTTAAATCAAATTTACATTATTGCAATCAGTTGATAAAACATTGTCCTTTACAATTATAAGAGCTTTTTACAAAAATCTACTACTCTGCTTGCATGTCAGCAGACTGGGGTAGATTCTGCTGAAATCCTATGTATTGAATGAATAGAGAATCGTTTTGAATTGGGAAAATATCGTTTTTGAATCGAGAATCGCGTTGAATTGAAACATTTTTTGAATCGAATCATGACCCCAAGAATCGATATTGAATCGAATCGTGGGACACCCAAAGATTCACAGCCCTATGACGCATGTATTAATTTATTCAGTGTTGCGTTACAGATTGAGTGCAAACAAAAGTGTTCGAAATTGCTATGCAATCCCTTGATTGAAAAATTGTAAATGTAATGTTTTTTCAACTGTCTTTGTTGATGTTGCGCTCCTATCATATACAAAACATAATCCCATTTCATTAAATACCAGTCACTTGCTTAGTGCTCACAAGGTGTTCTATTGTTTCCCCCCAGATATGACTTTCGGAGGAGGGTTGCTGAAATACTGGAGATGGACATACAAAGAGTGACCATTCTGGCCACCTCTCCCATACCTGTAAATAATGAAACGTGCCAACAAATCACCTTTATGATATCAGGTATGCATTAAGCCAAATACACTACAATAATATTTATTCAAGCGGCAACCTAGAGGGTGCTAACTTTCGAAAGTGTTCTAAGCATTACATCCCACTTTCTTCTGGCTTTGAGCATGCAAACTGCACCTCAGGTAACACTCAGTGGCCTAGTGGTTAGAGTGTCCGCCCTGAGATCGGTAGGTTGTGAGTTCAAACCCCGGCCGAGTCATACCAAAGACTATAAAAATGGGACCCATTATCTCCCTGCTTGGCACTCAGCATCAAGGGTTGGAATTGGGGGTTAAATCACCAAATGATACCTGAGCGCAGCCACTGCTGCTGCTCACTGCTCCCCTCACCTCCCAGGGGGTGATCAAGGGTGATGGGTCAAATGCATTATGTTTGTTGTCAACTAATGGTAGAGATTTGGCAAAGTTTAGCTACTTACGTTTGCTGTCATTACATATATATTATATTATAACAACAACATGACTGCAAATTAGTAGTTGCTTCTCTTGGGCCCTGTCTACATTAAGCCAGATAACTCCTTAAATGACAAATTATTTAGCCTAAGCACCGTGTCAGCCACACTAAACCATCGTTTAAGGTCCCCCTCCTTGGATGATTTTTTACACGGGTAAGTGCGCCGTGTATTTCTTGAATCTCCGGCTGTTCGCTTTGTATGGACTCATTGATCGTTTACAAACTGAGTTCGGAGAGGAAGTGACGCCAGAAAGACCGCGGCCCACACAGGAAGAGACGTCGCCAGCTTCATAATAAAGCGGTTTCGTAACTCGGAGCTAACCACTGGAAATATGAAGGCGAGTCAACCAGAAATGCCCGTGTTTCTCCTTTCGTCTGAACAGACGCTTGTGGAAATCACACATGAATACCTAAAGAGAAAGCGATTGCAGCTATTTCAGATACAACACTTCTCAGGCGGAAAGAGAACTTTCGAATGTCCAGGTCAGCTGTGATTCTACTCACCGAAAAACTTTGTCCATTTGTCGAAGGAGAGACAACAAGAATGCGGGCTCCCGGGGATGTGATAAAAAAAGGTTGCGCGTGCTTTGTGTTACCTGGCCGTCAAGGGAAGACTACGGAAACGGTGGTTAAGAGGGGGGGAGTATATTTACAGCTAGAATTCACCAAGTCAAGTATTTCATATATATATATATATATATATATATATATATATATATATATATATATATATATATATATATATATATAATAAATACTTGACTTTCAGTGACATCTAGCTATAAATATATATTTCTTTTATTATATATATACTGTATATATATATATATATATATATATATATATATATACTGTATATATATATATATATATATATATATATATATATATATATATATATATATATAAGAAATACTTGACTTTCAGTGAAATCTAGCTATAAATATATATTTCTTTTATTATATATATACTGTATATATATATATATATATATATATATATATATATATATATATATATATATAAAATAAATACCTGAATTTCAGTGTTCATTTATTTACACATATACACACACACAACACTCATCTACTCATTGTTGAGTTAAGGGTTGAGTTGTCCATCCTTGTTCTATTCTCTGTCACTATTTTTCTAACCATGCTGAACACCCTCTCTGATGATGCATTGCTGTGTGGCACGCACAAACGTGCTTTCATCAAATGCACTAGATGGCAGTATTGTCCTGTTTAAGAGTGTCACAACATTGCTGTTTACGGCCGACGAACTGCTTTACAGTAGACGAAAACGTGACTGTTGTTGTTGTGTGTTGTTACCACGCTGGGAGGATGTTAATGAAACTGCCTAACAATAAACCCACATAAGAAACCAACAACTCGCCCTCCATCATTCTACAGTTATAACGTGATTGGGCAGGCACGCCGTTTATATTGTGGGAAAGCGGAGTCAGGTCCGCATGGACCTGAGTCCGCCTGAATTTCGGGAGATAATTTGTCCCGGGAGGTTTTCGGGAGAGGCGCTGAAATTCGGGAGTCTCCCAGAAAATCCGGGAGGGTTGGCAAGTATGCCTGTACGTGATCACGAACCAGGGTGAGTTACAAGCATGAACGGCAGACTAATTCCTCGGGCCGACGAGCAAGTTGTTTTCAATATATTCAGTAAGTGTGAAAAATATAGACATTTGACTAAATCTAAACATATAGACAGGTACAGTACGTGAAACCTCTTCAGTCTTGTAACAATGAATGTATGGTGATAAATAAAGGGTCTCACACAATAAACACACAAAACTCCCTTCTCTGCACCATACAACTTTCTCTATAATGTCCTAGTAACGCCACACCCTTTTCCCTTTAAGCATTTGAAATGTGATTCACAAGCATGGACAGCTTATGTAACGGAGCATTGTCTTTCTCTTCAAGGGGAGGTGGATGCAAATCTTCTGAGCTCCGTCAGAGACAGCGAGAGGATGGGCGTGTTCAGAGAGACTGAGCGCTGCTCGAGTAGTAAGTATGCTTTTTAATAGGATCCTCAGATGTGTAATGTAAATACTTGATGGGTTAAGGCAGGGGTCGGCAACCCAAAATGTTGAAAGAGCCATATTGGACCAAAAATACAAAACAAAAATCTGTCAGGAGCCGCAAAAAATTGAAAGCCTTATATAAGTGTTATAATGAAGGCAACACATGATATAAGTGTCTATATTAGCCTACTCTCAAAATGACTTTAAAAGTCTTATATAAGTGTTATAATGAAGGCAACACATGATGTAAGGGTCTATATTAGCTATAGTAGCCCACTATCAAAATTACTTTAAAAGTCTTATATAAGTGTCATAATGAAGGCAACACATGATGTAAGTGTCTATATTAGCTATATTATATATAGGGGCGGCATGGCGTAGTGGGTAGCGCAACCGTGCCTGAAACCTGAGGGGTGCAGGTTCGCTCCCCGCCTCTTACCATCCAAAAATCGCTGCCATTGTATCCTTGGGCGGGACACTTCACCCTTTGCCCCCGGTGCCACTCACACCAGTAAATTGAATGATGAATGATAGGTGGTGGTGGTGGTCGGAGGGGCCGTTGGCGCAAATTGCAGCCACGCTTCTGTCAGTCTACCCCAGGGCAGCTGTGGCTATGAAAGTAGCTTACCACCACCAGGTGTGAATCATTGATGGGTTCTACATGTAAAGCGACTTTGGGTACTTAGAAAAGCGCTATATAAATCCCAGTTATTATTATATTAGCCTACTATCAAAGGCTGACAGAAATGTTGTATTGTAAATTTTTATTCTACACATTTTTGCAACGTTGGACAACATTAGTAAATTGGAGGCTTCTCACAGAGATGAGACAACCTCTGGAAATTACTGGCTCATAATGGCCAAAGGTATAGATGTGTGTGTCCAAGTTAAAGGAAACGACAGGCCGTCTTCTTCTAATGGATGTATTTCAATCTTTGCAAGATGGGTAAAGTTGGCTGTGGTCTGGAACAACATGGCACACAAACAACTATGAGAAATGCAGCCAATTTTTACAGATAATGTGTCATGAGACATGCAAATATAAATTAAATACACAGAGGACATTGGTAAAGGAACTGAAATGAGCTGAAATATACCTACAAACGAGGCATAATGATGCAATATGTACATACAGCGAACCTAAATAGCATGTGCACATGAAAACGAGATGCTGCATCTCAAGGGGTTTTGCATTAATAAATTCAAATTCATGCACTGACCAAATATGCCTGATTAGCACTCCAACAAGTCAATAACATCAACAAAGTGCACGTTTGTGCATTCACGCACAGTATAAAACGTTTGGTGGACAAAATGAGACAAAGAAGGACTGGAAAATTTTACATGTCAACAAACTGTTGCGTCACAGTCCACACTATGGTGAGTTCAAGAACCGCCGAAATTAGTAGGACAAAACTATGTTCACCAAATACTCTCATCAGTGAAGCATACACACAAACATATTAAACTGTGGGCTTTCTAACAATTGGAAAGGTTTGTGTCATGTTTGTCCTCAAACAAAAAACATACGAAAACAAAAAAAATATTCCCCCCCCCCCATCTTTTTCCATTTTCCATCCTTCTTTAAAAATAGACTTAGACTTCCTTTTTATTGTCATTCAAATTTGAACTTTACAGTACAGATTATAACGAAAGTTCGTTATATTAGCTCATGGTAGTGCAGGATAAAAAAAAAGCAATAAGGTGCATATATAAATAAATAAATAGGTTACTGTACAGATAAATATATTGCACTTTTTCATATGCATCCACGTTTATGGATGTATGTTATATTGTCTTTTTTTATTCCAGCGAGTTAATCCATTTTGGGGGGAGTTGAGGGGATAATTATGATGCGTTCAAGAGTCTTACGGCCTGAGGGAAGAAGCTGTTACAGAACCTGGAGGTTCTGCTTCGGAGGTTGCGGAACCTCATTTTAGAGTCCAGCTGTGACTGGAATGCCACTAGGGCGGCACTAAAGAGCCGCATGTGGCTCTAGAGCCGCGGGTTGCTGACCCCCGGGATAAGGCATTCCAGACTCATGCAGTCTCGACTGCTTTTGGGGGCCCAGTGTAAACGGATCTCCAAACCTGCCTAACAAAATAACTATAAAGCGTCATTGTGTCTGCCAAATAATTGTATGTTTCATTTATTTTCATTCTTAACGTCAATAATGTGATGTTATTTTCACAGGGAACTCAGGTCAATTGTTGCGGCCCATAAACATCGTCATCTGGTTGATACCTGCTCTCCTCTACTGCTTGGGTATATTTTAAATCAGGGGGTCTCTACTTTTGTCAAGCTACTGTTTACTTTGACAAATAAAAAACGGAGAAAAAAAAACAGAAAAGATGTGAGGCATTTTTGTTTAATTTGTATTACTGCCAAGGTTTAAATTGTATTTTATTTACAAAGCCAATTTCCGCTTAACTGTGCGGTCTATAATAAACAATTGTTAAATGTCTAAACTGATGATTTGTAAAAATATTAGGAGTTTAGGCCAATATTCTGTGGACCTTTGGTGACCTCTGGTAGACATACTGTGACAGCATTGTTGTCGAACTCCATCCATCCATTTCCTACCGCTTATTCCCTTCGGGGTCGCGGGGGGCGCCGGAGCCTATCTCAGCTACAATCGGGCGGAAGGCGGGGTACACCCTGGACAAGTCGCCACCTCATCGCAGGGGCCAACACAGATAGACTGAATGTGATTATTGAACAGAGTGCACATCAAGTTAATGTGCTCAGCTGATCTTCATAAATAAAAGTATTACCAAAAACATACTTAGCTTACAGTGTAATATAATGTATTTCATTTGCACATATGTGTATTTGGGAGAGACCGGTTACCATTCCAAGACTCTAATTTTTGGATGCAATATATACTGTATCTATATGTACATTTGTATGTAAAATGTATGGATCCATGTCTACCGCTTGTCCCTTATGGGGTCGCGGGGGATGCTGGAGCCTATGATTCCCCCAATAAATCCATTGTTTGTAAAGTGTGTGCCAGTTATTTTTGAGGAAAGTTACATGCCGTTTGTGAGCGAAAACATGAGAACATTTTGCTTTTACAGAGTAAACATATAATGACTGGTGAATAGTATGCATATCAATATCAAGTTAACTACAGTAATCTCTTGTTTATCACTGTTAATTCGTTCCTGAACGGAATTACTGCAAATTGTTCATTATAAATTGAATATTTTCGTAGATATAGCATTAAAAATGGTAATCTTCCAAATACGTTCCAAGCATAAACTCAAGCAGTCAGTGATCGCGCTGAGGCTAAAAAAAGGCACTGGTGGACTTCAATGTTCATTCACAAGGAGCGGAGCATCATTTGACGAGAGTTTTCAAATTGTTAATAATAATAATAATAATAATAATAATAATAATAGATTTTATTTGTAAAAAGCACTTTACATTGAGCAAACAACCTCAAAGTGCTACAGTGTATTAAAAAATTAAAAATTAAAAAATTAAAATAAAAAGATAATACAAATAAATAAAAAAAATAAAATAAAACAGCCTAATAGCTTGAACTAGTATGCATATATCTAAAAAAAAAAAAAAAAAAGGCTTTTTAAAAAAAAAAAAAACATTTTCTCATCACTACTGCTAAATGTTTAAAAGGCACTCTGCCACAACAACCCTTTGTTAGGATTATTCTCAGAAATAGTATTACACACACACCACCAAACTAGCTTTTTTCCCCTAGTGTTAGGATATGCATATATTTATTTCAACTGCCATTTGTAGTCCATTTAGTCAGTATTTTAGGGAACTTTTGCCACACAATACATGACTAAATCATTCATTTCCCAAACCTTTTTCTTGGAGAATACTCGGTGGCAAGTGGGCAGCTATGAAGCATGTCCCTGTTTACTTAGGCAGGGAAGAAGAACAGAAGACCCTCTTCATCTATCTGAAGTCACTCTTTGCCACAACTTATACACTGACATTTTTCACACTGAAATGTTGTACACTGAATTTTTAGACTCTGAGTTTTCCATCCATCCATCAATTTTCTACCGATTGTCCCTTTCGGCATTATGGGGGGTGCTGGAGTCTATCTCAGCTGCATTCGGGCAGTAGACGGGGACACTGAATTTTTTCACACTGAAATTTCATACGCTGAATTTTTTTTACACTGAATTTATTTTCAACTAAATTATCAGCATAATTTGATGTAAAAATTTCAGTTCACACAACTGAAACGCAAAAAATTCAGTTACAAAAATTCAGTGTCAAAAAAAAGCTTTCGTGATAAAAAGACAAATTTACCTGTATACCCTCATTTTGATTAAAAAATCAGCTTAAATTGTTTTATTTATTTTTGTTTTTGTAGGTTAAAGTCTTTTATCTAGTGTACTTAATTTAGCTAATCAATTAGAATTCATAATTATTCACTGTTTATTTTATTTTATTTTTTTTAATATCCAATGGTTTAAGTCAATCAAAAAATATGTTTATAATTTAAATAAGGATTTAATTTATGTTTATTTTTAGGCAAATTGATGCATTTTAAATATTTTGTTACACACTAAAAAAACAATCAATGAATCAATGTTTATTTATATAGCCCTAAATCACAAGTGTCTCAAAGGGCTGCACAAGCCACAACGACATCCTCGGTACAAAGCCCACATAAGGGCAAGGAAAAACTCACCCCAGTGGGACGTCGATGTGAATGACTATGAGAAACCTTGGAGAGGACCGCATATGTGGGTAAATATTTTGTTACACACTAAAAAAACAATTGTCAATCTTTGTTGTAGGTTGATCTATATTTCTTTATTTTTCTTTTCTGTAATGTAAATAAGAATACACTGTTATGCAGAGATGTACTTATAACAATTGTATAGTCAAATTATGCTATTTAGTTGCGGCGAAGAGTGGAGGTAACAGGGGGGCAGTATAACAATATAACAACTTTATAAACAAATTATTAGGGAGGGTGCAAAATGTTATCTTCTTCCTGGGTGTGGGCGTAAGAGAAAATAATTGAGAAGCATTGCTTCAAGCCAGGGGTGTCCAACTCATTTTCATGGAGGGCCACATTGCAGTAATGGCTGCTTTCAGGGGGCCGCTTTTTTTTTTTGCAAGTAATTTACATTATTGGATTAGTTTATTTCAAAGGGTTCAATGCAATTTCATAAAAGGCATGGTTAAAAAAGCCAGAATTAGCCAGAAGGCTAGTTTTCATCTGTAGTCCCCTGGCCATGATGTAAAAAAAGGCAGTAAAATTACAATTTAAAAGAAAAAGAAAAAAAAGCACACAATACATAAAGAATATGTTAAAAAATAAAATACAACATCACAACAAACATTTATCTTAGCATCAAAACGTGTTAAAATGTTCAGATATTGTGTTTTTAAAAAGAATGGAAATTATGTTTCGAGTAAAGAACAACAGCCTTCCAGCTTGTATTCTTAGGTTATTTCAATTAAGAGGAGAAAACTATAATTTACGGGGTAAATTGATTTTTGAAATAGGTAAAGTAAAAACTAATATAAAATACAAATGTATTTCAGTTTTAAGAGTTAAATGGTGGAACAAGCTCAGTGATGAGCTGAAGACATGTAGTTCTTTGTTAAGGTTGAATAAAAAACCTTGAAAAGTTAAATAATTCAAAAATTATAAAATATAGTAACAATGACTTTCATCCCATTGATTTTTTTTTTTTTTTTTAAATCTAATTTTCAGTGAATGTATAGTATAGGCAAATATAAGCTTTGGCTTCAGCCTATTCCTTTTTCAGTCATTCTTTTTCTTTTCTTTTCTTTTTGTGTGTAAATGTGTATGTTAAATATGTCTAATCTGTACTGTTAAACTGGTCACACAAAATGGTCGATGGTTGATGATATGACCGAAATAAACTTATATCATTCATTCATTCATTCATTCAAAACATGCTCAGGTTCAGGCTCAGGTTATTACCCGCATTATGCATGCGGGTAATAACCTGTGATTAATCATGATTAATCAAAATGCATATGCATTTCATTATTAGATTTTTTTTTTTTTAATGTTACTTGCTTTAAAATCATAAATAAAGCTGACAATCAAGATATTTAGCTATTTGTTTTTTTCTCTCACAAAAATAGTTTTGCAATGCAGTAATATAATATAATTGGCATGACCAGATAATATTAAAGTTTAAAATATGCTTTTTTTTCTGTCAAAATTGAAAGAATGAATGCATTTAGTGAAAAAAATAAAATAATAATAAACAAAAAAATTTCCGGGCTTTCGTGGGCCACATAGAATGATGTGGCGGCCCAGAAGTTTTTTTTGATTGATTGATTGAAACTTTTATTAGTAGATTGCACAGTACAGTACATATTTTGTACAATTGACCACTAAATGGTAACACCCCAATAAGTTTTTCAACTTGTTTAAGTCGGGGTCCAGGTTAATCAATTCATGGTAAAGTAAGTGCCGGGAACTCTCATTCAACCCTTTTTCGATTACGCATGCACCTCCTGGTACCCTAGCACCTCCAAAACCCTCAAATCTAGACTCCAAACATCCCAGAACAAGCTAGTCAGATTACTTCTAGATGTCCACCCCAGATCACACCTCACTCCTACCCACTTCTCCACTACAGAGTAAAACAACTTGCACTGAGCCTAGTCTATAAAATCCGCTACACCTTCCGGATACCATAGTACATGTCAAACTACTTCCAGAACGTAAACGACATTACCACAATCCCAGGGGGAGCTCCACAAACCACGTTAAACCCAGATTCCGATCTAACAAAGGTCTTAACTCATTCTCCTTCTATGCTACATCAATATGGAATGCGCTCCCAACAGGTGTAAAAGAAAGTGCATCTCTATTATCCTTCAAAACCGCACTAAAACAACACCTCCAGGCAACTCCAACCCTTGACTAACACCCTCCCCCCTCCACATCCCACCTCCCCGGATTGTAAATAACCAAATGTAAATAATCAAATGTATTTCTAATGTATATACTTGTTCTTATGCTTTCTGAACTCACTATGTTCTCTGCTCGCTGTACATATCCTACCAAGTCAGACCTACACTGTTTCAATGTCCATTTCTTGTTGATGACTGAAGTGCTGATATCAACCAAACCCTCCACATCCCACCCCCCGGATTGTAAATAATGTAAATAATTAAATGTATATACTCTGATGATTAACTTGTGTGATGACTGTATTATGCTGATAGTATATATTTGTACCATGAATTGATTTACGTGGACCCCGACTTAAACAAGTTGAAAACTTATTCGGGTGTTACCATTTAGTGGTCAATTGTACGGAATATGTACTGTACTGTGCAATCTACTAATAAAAGTTTCAATCAATTAAAAAAAAAAAAAAGTAAGTGGCCCCCGGGCCGTGAGTTTGACACCTGTGCTTTAAACAGTGAAACACTGATGTACATAAAAAGTGTTATCGCAATAAAATCTTGCTTAATATATTGCTGTTTTACACCAACAAAAAAAACGAGAAAAAAAAAATTAAATTGTAAAATAAATATTTGACAGTATGGCAGGGGTGTCAAACTCAAATACAGAGTGGGCCAAAATTTAAAACTGAACAAAGCGGCGGGCCAAGGTTGAACAAATTAACCTTTAACGTACTCTATGAGCTATCGTCACGTCCGCTTTTCATCCATTCTAACATCATTCAGACCCAGTCACAAGATATGTGCGGCTTCTGTACACGCGCACACGAGCGAATGCAACGCACACTTCATCAACAGCCATACAGGTCGCACTGAGGGTGCCAGTATAAAAAACTTTAACACTGTTAGAAATATACGCCACACTGTGAATCCACACCAAACAAGAATGACAAACACATTTCGGGAGAACATCCGCACCGTAACACAACATAAACACAACAGAACAAATACCCAGAATCCTTTGTAGCGCTAACTCTTCCGGGACGCTACAAAATACACCCCCGCTACCACCAAACCCCCCCCCCCCCCACACACACACACACACACCTTGTAGCTGGCAGGCAGACTCCCGGACGCCCGCGGTCCAGAGTTTGACACCCATGCAGTATGGTGTTGATCAGTGTTGGGACTAACGCGTTACTTTGTAACGCGTTACTGTAACGCCGTTAGTTTCGGCGGTAACTAGTAATCTAACGCGTTATTTTTTATTTTCAGTAACTCAGTTACCGTTACTACATGATGCGTTACTGCGTTATTTTACGTTACTTTTTATGTAGTATAAGGTGTGTTTTATCGGAGCGCTGCTCTGTCATCGTTCTGATTCTTCTTGTGTCAAGCCGGAGAAGAGAGAGAGACATGCGCTCTGTGTGGGTGTGTGTGCGTGTGAGTGTGGAGAGGGGGGGGCGTGTCTGATCATGGCGGAGCCAGAAGTCGAGTTTGCTAACATGGAGATATTTTCACTACTTTTCTTTTGTCGAGCACAAAGAAAAGAACATTTTAGTTAAATGTAAATTGTGCTTTGGATCAAAGATCCCATCTACTGCCCAAAACAGCAATTCAAATCTGCTGAAACAAGCTACATAAGCAACATGCTTCGACGAAGCTAGTAAAGAGAGATAGAGGATCCAATGACACTTCACCTCCACCATTTAAGGATTAACTCTGCCTCTTCTCATCATTCACCGCTGAAGGTACACACACTCTGTCAATCAATGTTCCCTCTAATTGATCATGTGTGTGAGCAAACGCAAAAAGTCCCTGAGCATTGAGTGGAGCCCATGTGAGCAACTTTAGACGTGCACACTGTGGCTACACCAGCAGCACACCTGTCCCAAACATGACTAAATAACAAGTTCAATCTCCATCCATCCATCCATTTTCTACCGCTTGTCCCTTTCGGGGTCGCTGGAGCCTATCTCAGCTGCATTCAGGCGGAAGGCAGGGTACACCCTGGACAAGTCCCCACCTCATCACAGGGCCAACACAGATAGACAGACAACATTCTCTTATTATTATAATCAAATGACAGCAGTCATTTCCATTTCTAATATAAGTGTTTAGGCCCACTTACAATGACAATAACAACAAATATTGTTTTTCATGAACTGTGTACTTGTATTGTTTGTCTGGGTGGAGGTCCTGCTTTGGAAATAATTGGTACCCCTTTCAGACATTGCATTTAGTTCCCATTAAAACATTCACATGTTGCACAATGAGATGTAAGCAGGGGATCATGTGTACATTCCTGCAACTTCCTGTTTGTAAAAAATATATTTTTATTAGTATTTATTTAATATACTAACAGCATTTAATGATTAATATTTATAAATTAAGATTCCTAATAAATGACACTATTATAAGCACACATTTGATTGGTAAATCATAGTGTAACGACCTGGAATTACACTTTATGTGTGGTGTTGGAGTTGTCCGACTTTTTGTGTGGCTGTAAACGCATCACTGGCTCAGTGCCATATGTGCAAGTGTTGGCGCACGTGAGAAAGAGCGAGCGGCAGCTGTTGATAAAACAAAGTTACTTTTGGTCTGGTTTGTACTGCAGAAAATGACCACTTTTGCTAGATATCATTTTTTTTACTAATGTTTTGGTGATGTGTTTATGGCCGACAATAAAGAGTTTTGCTCAGTAAAGTGATGGATGGAATTCATGTCCTCAAAGCGTCTCGACAGACGTTACAATATTTGAACAATGATGACGAAAACGGTTTTCTCTGTCATGTCCGTGTCGTGTCGAAAATTGTTATGCGCTTATTTTTTTATTTGATTTTGTGCGTGGCATAGATTTGCCGTGCGCAGAGGACGCTTGAGCAGTGCACAATTGCACAGGCGCGCTCCTGAGAGGGAACGTTGCTGTCAATTCTCTTATATACTCTTTCATTCTAGACTTCTAGAGTGTTTGATTATCACATCACTCTAAATGTATAGACTATACAGTTCACAAACATAAAGAGGGATCCTAGTGGGCCAGGCCAATTTTTCCTTATCTCTAAACTAAAACTGGGGAAATGTGGAGAGTCTTCTGGGCTTCAGACATGATTTTGTGTCAGAATTACTTGAGGAAGAAAATGCCTGGTTAGGCTTTGTGTATGTAGTGTGTGCCTTTCTTTCTTTACAGCTATGCTGTTATTATGCTGTTTGTTACTTATGTACGTTATGTTGCAGCTATTTAAAATAGTTTTGTCAATTTGTTCTGGCCAGAAACAAATTGGTCTTTGTAACATATCTTTGTCTTTGTGTGTTGTATGTAGAGCACATTGCTTAGCAGAGTTCAGTGATGCAAATGCATGTCAAGTTGATCAACAGATTGTATTATTCTCCAGTGCAATAACAGTACTGAAATGAAGGCTAAAAGGGCATTAATGGGAGCTTTAAAAAAAAAAAAAAAAAGAAGTAACTAAATAGTTACTTTTCACAGTAACTTGGGAAACTTATCAAGGAGCTTTTTGTATTATTAGGTCCATCAGTGCTAAATATTATAAACTTATCACTTTCCTCTGGCACTGTTCCCCTAGCATTCAAGAAAGCGGTTATTCATCCTCTGCTCAAAAGACCTAACCTTGATCCTGACCTCATGGTAAACTACCGACCGGTGTCCCACCTTCCCTTTATTTCGAAAATCCTCGAAAAAATTGTCGCACAGCAGCTAAATGAACACTTAGTGTCTAACAATCTCTGTGAACCTTTTCAATCCGGTTTCAGGGCAAATCACTCTACGGAGACAGCCCTCGCAAAAATGACTAATGATCTACTGCTAACGATGGATTCTGATGCGTCATCTATGTTGCTGCTTCTTGATCTTAGCGCTGCTTTCGATACCGTCGATCATAATATTTTATTAGAGCGTATCAAAACACGTATTGGTATGTCAGACTTAGCTTTGTCGTGGTTTAACTCTTATCTTACTGACAGGATGCAATGCGTCTCCCATAATAATGTGACCTCGGACTATGTTAAGGTAACGTGCGGAGTTCCTCAGGGTTCGGTTCTTGGCCCTGCACTCTTTAGTATTTACATGCTGCCGCTAGGCGACATCATACGCAAATACGGTGTTAGCTTTCATTGTTATGCTGATGACACCCAACTCTACATGCCCCTAAAGCTGACCAACACGCCGGATTGTAGTCAGCTGGAGGCGTGTCTTAATGAAATTAAACAATGGATGTCCGCTAACTTCTTGCAACTCAACGCCAAGAAAACGGAAATGCTGATTATCGGTCCTGCTAAACACCGACATTTATTTAATAATACCACCTTAACATTTGACAACCAAACAATTACACAAGGCGAATCAGTAAAGAATCTGGGTATTATCTTCGACCCAACTCTCTCGTTTGAGTCACACATTAAGAGTGTTACTAAAACGGCCTTCTTTCATCTCCGTAATATCGCTAAAATTTGTTCTATTTTATCCACTAGCGACGCTGAGATCATTATTCATGCGTTCGTTACGTCTCGTCTCGATTACTGTAACGTATTATTTTCGGGGCTCCCTATGTCTAGCATTAAAAAATTACAGTTGGTACAAAATGCGGCTGCTAGACTTTTGACAAGAACAAGAAAGTTTGATCATATTACGCCTATACTGGCTCACCTGCACTGGCTTCCTGTGCACTTAAGATGTGACTTTAAGGTTTTACTACTTAAATACTACACGGTCTAGCTCCGTCCTATCTTGTCGATTGCATTGTACCATATGTCCCGGCAAGAAATCTGCGTTCAAAGAACTCCGGCTTATTAGTGATTCCCAGAGCCCAAAAAAAGTCTGCGGGCTATAGAGCGTTTTCTATTCGGGCTCCAGTACTATGGAATGCCCTCCCGGTAACAATTAGAGATGCTACCTCAGTAGAAGCAATATAAGTCCCATCTTAAAACTCATTTGTATACTCTAGCCTTTAAATAGCCCCCCTGTTAGACCAGTTGATCTGCCGTTTCTTTTCTTTTCTCCTCTGCTCCCCTTTTCCTTGAGGGGGGGGGGGGGGGGGGGGGGGGCACAGGTCCGGTGGCCATGGATGAAGTGCTGGCTGTCCAGAGTCGGGACCCGGGGTGGACCGCTCGCCTGTGCATCGGCAGGGAACATCTCTGCGCTGCTGACCCGTCTCCGCTCGGGATGGTGTCCTGCTGGCCCCACTATGGACTGGACTCTTACTATTATGTTGGATCCACTATGGACTGGACTCTCACAATATTATGTCAGACCCACTCGACATCCATTGCTTTCGGTCTCCCCTAGAGGGGGGGGGGTTACCCACATATGCGGTCCTCTCCAAGGTTTCTCATAGTCATTCACATCGACGTCCCACTGGGGTGAGTTTTTCCTTGCCCGTATGTGGGCTTTGTACCGAGGATGTCGTTGTGGCTTGTGCAGCCCTTTGAGACACTTGTGATTTAGGGCTATATAAATAAAGATTGATTGATTGATTGATTACTTTTTGGTGTAAGTAACTGAGTTAGTAACTGAGTTACTTTTGAAATGAAGTAACTAGTAACTGTAACTAGTTACTGCTTTTCAGTAGCTAACCCAACACTGGTGTTGATACAGTTCTTATCATACTTGCCAACCTTGAGACCTCCGAATTCGGGAGATTGGGGGGGGGGGTCAGGGGGGAGGAGTATATTCATAGCTAGAATTCACTGAAATTAAAGTATTTGATATATGATATATATATATAGTACAGTAAACAGTAATGAAAACAAAGTTCTACTAACTGTACTGTACTTGCTGCTTACTTTAAAAAAAAAATAACACTTACCTTTCACTATTTGAGTAGCTTTTGTTCTGTCATTTGAGTACTGGCATAATCCCAGGAACGTAGGCTCATACGACTTCTTTATTTGTTTTATCTTTATTGCACAAGATATAATTCAACCATACAACAGCTCCAATGTGTGGCTATCCCTTTTCCAGGCAAAACTCTAACACCCACTTCCTATTAACAAAGTCACTTCCCTATCTATCCCGGAAGTCCCGCCCCCCAGCCAAAGTCATTGGCTAACACCCCGTAGCCAGCCACTACAGTATTAACGTGCCGGCTGGAATAAACACACACTGAGAAATAGCTTCATGCCTGCCTACTTAATGGGTTATAGATAAACCTATGGATAACGGAGACATATATAATAGTCTCCTTTTCAGGTGAGAGACGACGCTAAAGGCAGTGCCTTTAAGGCACGCCACCAATATAGTTGTCCAGCTGTAAATCGGGAGGTTTTCGGGAGAGGCACTGAAATTCGGGAGTCTCCTGGAAAATTCGGGAGGGTTGGCAAATATGGTTCTTATCATGGCTTTTACTATGAGCACGTACATGATGCGTGTACATGCTTAATTACGCTCACTCTTTAACTACCTTAGCATAGCACAAATGCGACGTGGGTCAATGCAGTCAGAAACAATGTTTTTAAACGTCCGAACAAAACAAAAACAAAACGAAAAGAGGCGAGTCTGCATCCCTCCGTCTCTACTGGAAGAAACTCGGGTCACGTGACCGCGACGTCACCGGCGAAATGGCCGCCTCCTGTCAGTAAAACCAACACAAGGTCCGAAACCTCGAGAAAAACGCGTGTTTTTGTCAACCGTCGCAAGAGTCGCGTCCAAAAGGAGAATCCACCAGGTGTGTATTGACTTATGTTTGAACCAATTGGTGGTTATGCTGCCGTAAAACGGAGCAGAAGTTCGACGGGGCGACACAAAGCGGAGTGTTCGGGGAATGAGCGACATCTTCGCTACCTCGACTCCCGCTTATTGTTTATTGTGAAAGAAGACACCGATCTTTGCACTTTTAGCCTCTAAACATAAACGCTGTTGAAAAATCCTCATGGCCTTCTACTTTTCGCTACCACACCCAATACCATTGTATCAGTGGCCTTTTGACGACCATTATGTTTGCAAGCCATTCAGCTAGAATGCGTGTAAGTATGCGGGCAGCACTAAAGGTGCGTATCAGTTCACAGTAGACATGGCTAATGTGGACGAGTGAGTCATCAGAAGGCTGTTTGTAAACATCCATCGCATGCAAAGTGCTGAGCCAATAGCGAAGCTCATCGATGACGAATGCGACGACGTGATTGGTCAATGTTTGACTGCCTTTCCGCATGGAACGGCGGTAATGGTGTTTAATCGTAATCGGATTAGAAATCGAGTGCATCAGGAAAGTATTCACAGCGCCTAAAATTGTTTTTCACATTTTCTTACGTTACAGCCGTATTACAAAATTGAATACATTAATTTTTGATTGATTGATTGAAACTTGTATTAGTGTAACAGGGTCCATTATGTCTTGTAAATAATGTATTTTATAATGCTTTATTATTGTTATAATTACACAAAATGTGTAAGTTACATGTAAATACCTGAATATTGTTCGATGTTTTGTCAATGTGGAACCATTGTCTCGTTGTCCCTCCTACTGCAATAATTACTGTGACACCAGTCTTTATATATGCGTTGGACACGCCTTCCAACTTCCCTTTTGTCTACCACAAAGGGAGAGGTAGGCGTCAACAATCTTCAGGTATTTACATGTAACTTACACATTTTGTGTAATTATAACAATAATAAAGCATTATAAAATACAATATTTACAAGACATAATGGACCCTGTTACACTAGTACAGGGGTCGGCAACCCAAAATGTTGAAAGAACCATATTGGACCAAAAATACAAAAAAAAATCTGTCTGGAGCCGCAAAAAATTAAAAGCCATATTACATACAGATAGTGTGTCATGAAATATAAATTGAATTAAGAGGACTTAAAGGAAACTAAATGACCTCAAATATAGCTACAAATGAGGCATTATGATGCAATATGTACATATAGCTAGCCTAAATAGCATCGATTAGCTTGCAGTCATGCAGTGACCAAATATGTCTGATTAGCACTCCAACAAGTCAATAACATCAACAAAACTCACCTTTCATGCACAACCTTAAAAGTTTGGTGGACAAAATGAGACAGAAAAAGAAGTGGCATAAAACACGTCCTAGAAAGTTATACATGTAAAACTACGGTGAGTTCAAGGACCGCCAAAATTAGTAGGACAAAACGGCGCTCGTCAAATACTCGAATCAGTGAAGCATGTTTAATATAAACAGTGTGCTTTATAACAATTAGGGAGATTTGTGTCATGTGTGTCCTCCTACAGAAACCATATTAAAACAAAAAATAGATTGTTTTCCCCTCATCTTTTTCCATTTTTCATACATTTCTGAAAAAGCTCCAGAGAGCCACTAGGGCGGCGCTAAAGAATGCGGCTCTAGAGCCGCGGGTTGCCGACCCCTGGTCTACCATAAAGGGAGAGGTAAGCGTCAACAATATTCAGGTATTTACATGTAACTTACACATTTTGTGTAATTATAACAATAATAAAGCATTAAAAAAAATACATTATTTACAAGACATAATGGACCCTGTTACACTAGTAGATTGCACAGTACAGTACATATTCCGTACAATTGACCACTAAATGGTAACACCCGAATAAGTTTTTCAACTTGTTTAAGTCGGGGTCCTCGTAAATCAATTTATGGTACAAATATATACTATCATCATAATACAGTCATCACATCATCAGAGTATCCATCCATCCATTTTCTACCGCTTTTTCCCGTTGGGGTGGCAGGGGGCGCTGGAGCCTATCTCAGCTACAATCGGGCGGAAGGCGGGGTACACCCTGGACAAGTCGCCACCTCATCAAAATGCATATGCATTTCATTATTAGATTTTTTTTTTATGTTACTTGCTTTAAAATCATAAATAAAGCGGACAATCAAGATATTTAGCTATTTGTTGTTTTTTTTCTCACAAAAATAGTTTTGCAATGCAGTAATATAATATAATTAGCATGATCAGATAATATTAAAGTTTAAAATATGCTTTTTTTTTTCTGTCAAAATTGAAAGAACAAATGCATTTAGTAAAAAAAAAAAAATATTTTTTTTTTCCAGGCTTTCGCGGGCCACATAGAATGATGTGGCGGGCCAGAAGTTATTTTGATTGATTGATTGAAACTTGTATTAGTAGATTACACAGTACAGTACATATTTTGTACAATTGACCACTAAATGGTAACACCCGAATACGTTTTTCAACTTGTTTAAGTCGGTGTCCAGGTTAATCAATTCATGGTAAAGTAAGTGCCGGGAACTCTCATTCAACCCTTTTTCGATTACGCATGCCCCTCCTGGTACCCCAGCACCTCCAAAACCCTCAAATCTAGACTCCAAACATCCCAGAACAAGCTAGTCAGATTACTTCTAGACCTCCACCCCAGATCACACCTCACTCCTACCCACTACATTGCAGTGACGTGCAGTCAGGGGAGGCAGGTGAGGCTGGGCCTCACATGCCATCATGGAATGAAAAAAATTTAAAAAGAAAAAAAACATTTAAATTGTTATATGTATCCAGTGATTATACTATAAAGTTATTTTCCATTTAACTTCACCAGTTTTAGATTCTTTTTATTCAAAATCGCTGAATTTTCACATTTGCCGTTCAAATACTGAGAAGAGACTTGCGGTGAGTCAGCAGCCAGTTGAGGCACGTCACTGAGTTGAGCCTCACCATGGATTGCGCAATGACTCGGCTAACTGCTGGCCTGCTGTGCAGCGAGACCGTATTGCGATATGAATTATATTATACATTTCCATAGTTTAGTTAGCTGAGGTATATAATGTACAGTGTATTTTGTCAACAACTGTATGTGTGTAACGTATTTCTTGTGCTGAGCAATCATAAAACTGTTGCAAAGAAGCACTGTGTGAGGCTCGCAGTAATCCCGCCTCCTGGTGGTAGAGGGCGGTAGTGATCCCAGGGAGCATTTCTGCGACTACTCGGCTGCAGAAGAAGTGACAACAAGCAGCAACAGTTAGCAGCGATCGTTTATTTTTTCCTCTTGCCTGGACTTTTAACACGGAGGATTACATATCTAAAATAAAACAGTTTTCTAAACTGGACTTTCAATCGAAGCAGGAGGTAATACTTAAAGGAAGATCTCAATCGAGACAGAGAGACTTTTAAAACTGAAGAAAGATAAGGAAGACTTCTATAAACAAGTTATCGATGCTTTTGTTCAAAAGGAGCTGCGCATGGACTTCATTTATAAGTAAAGGTAAGACCATAATAAAGTTTTTTTTTATTAAATGTGCTTTTTTGTGTGCTACAGTTTGTATGTGTAAAGTTAAAGTTAAGTTAAAGTACCAATGATTGTCACACACACACTAGGTGTGGTGAAATTTGTCCTCTGCATTTGACCCATCCCCTTGCTCACCCCCTGGGGGTGGTGAGGGGAGAAGTGGGCAGCAGCGGCGCCGCGCCCGGGAATCATTTTTGGTGATTTAACCCCCAATTCCAACCCTTGATGCTGAGTGCCAAGCAGGGAAGAATGCTGGTATGAGCTTTTAAACATAACCCGTTAACTGCTGCCAATCAAATGGTGAATAAGATACTCTTTAGGGTTCATATGTTTGTAAATCTGACTGTGATGAAGTCAGTGCCTCACCAGCCATGAACCTCACCGCACGTCACTGATACATTGAATTATTTACATTTACAATTATATTTTTTCTTTTGGAACAATACGATCTAAAATGATTCAGTGAGTTGAAATCGATTGAGTACATTTTTAGCAAAAAAAAAAGCATATTTTGGACACCGTTAATTACTATTAATTTTATTTTAATCATATTTGTATTACTATAACTCTATTCATATTATGTTTGTTTAAATATGTATTGTCCTTTATTATCTTTATAGTGTCTGCTGAGATAAATAAGTCCTTTGGACACATGTAATTGAAGACCCCTGATCTGTACTCTACAGTCTATACAAACTTTATCAGCTCTTATATTAGATCTTATCAGGAGTTGCAAAAGATCCCTAATAAAGTGTGTGGTTAGTGCATGTCATAGAACAACACACTCTTGTCACTGAGACTTTACAATTTAAGTTTCCCTCTTACTGCCGAGTCAGCACATTACAAAGGGTAAAGATCTAGGTGTGACCTTTGAGCTCCACGTTTATACTGCCGTCAAGTAGTTTCCACCAATTCAGTTCCTTTTCAGTCTTCCGAAGTATCTGTGGCCGCACAAATGTCTGGTAATTGCATCGGTATACTTTACAAACATCCAGAGATGTGTTGTGTGATTGCTGCATCTGCTAAATGAAGAAATTGTCTGACATTAATGTATATGTGTTTTTCTATTCAGACAGAAACATGTCTCCAAAGATCACAGGAGAGCTGCTCAGGCAGCTCCGCCAGGTGATGAAGAACTGTAAATACTTCTCTGAACCTCTCCAGGCGTACATTGTTCCGTCTGGTGATGCACACCAGGTAAATAATGTCTACCTCCTTTCTAGACACAATCACAAGCTGACAATACCACTGCTCGTCTGATTCTGCTCTGACCTTCACAATTAATTGTTGTTGTTTGCACGCCGCCCCTAACCTTCTCATTGTGCACATCACGATGTGATGCTATGGGACCAAGTGGTGTTTGCTTCAGCTGAACCATCCCATTTTGTATTCTCTCTGTCTTTAAGAGTGAATACATTGCACCATGTGACTGCAGACGGGAATTTGTGTGTGGATTCAACGGCTCAGCAGGTAAATTTTCTTTATGTGGGCTTGATTTTTAAAGGACTTGTGGTCTATATTTAGCTTGTATTTCATCACGTTGTCTGATCTATGATTGTTTGGTATTCAAATAATTTTCATCTACCGTATTTTTCGGACCATAGACCGCACCGGATTATAAGGCACACTGCCAATGAGCGGGTCTATTTACCGTATTTTTCGGACTATAAGTCGCAGTTTTTTTCATAGTTTGGGAGGGGGTGCGACTTATACTCAGGAGCGACTTATGTGTGAAATTATTAACACATTACTGTAAAATATCAAATTATTATTATTATTATTAGCCTTTAGCCAGGTAAAATCCCATTGAGATCAAAGATCTCTTTTCCAAGGAAGACCTGGCCAAGAGGGCAGCAGCAGCAAGGTTACATTAAAAACAGTAAACAAATACAAAAAACATCACATTTACAACATTAAAACTTGCTCACATGACACATGTGCATACAGACAAGGTAGACTGCAGTTCTTTCACAGAAGTTTTAAACTCATTCAACGTAACTAGGGTTTGAAGTTTAATATTCGATTGTAGGTTATTCCAAGCCTACGGTGCTGAAAACCTAAATGCTTTCTTGCCCAGTTCAGTTCTTACTTTGGGGACGACAAATTGCAGAACATTCATTGAACGAAGATTGTGACTTCCTTGTTTCTTTGTTAAAACACAAGACAGATAAGATGGAGTGATACCCAGAATGGTTTTGTAGATGAACACATACCAATGATTGAAGCGTCGAGCACATAAAGATGTCCAGTTAACCATTGAGTATAACACACAATGGTGAGTAAGGGGAGCGCAGTTGGTGATGAATCTCAGTGCCCCGTGGTACACACTATCCAGCTTGTGGAGACAACCAGCAGTAGCATTCATGTACAACACATCTCCATAGTCAATAACAGGTAAAAAGGTTGTTTCCACCAATTTCTGTTTCACAGTAAAAGAAAAGCAAGACCTGTTTCTATAATAAGATCCCAGTAAAAGTTTCGGTTTTTTTTACAACATAATGAATGTGCTCCTTAAAACTCAAGTGGTCATCAATTAAAAATCCTAAATATTTAAAAGCAGATACTAACATAATTTGTTGCCCATTTCTTGTTAAAATGTTCTCACACAGTGCTGATCTTACAGTTTTTGATGTGGTAAAGAGCTTACACTTTGTTTTCTCTGCATTTAAAACCAGTTGAAGATAGCAAAGTTGTTCTTGTACTCTGTCAAATGCATGTTGTAGATATTTAAAAGCCTCAGCAAGAGTGGGTGCTGTGCAGTATATGACAGTATCATCAGCATAGAAATGGAAAGTTGAGTTTGGAATATTCTGTTTAAGATTATTTATGTAAATAGTGAATAATAAGGGGCCAACACAGAACCTTGAGGGACACCCTTTTTCACTTGCAGTACGTCCGAGGAGGAACCTTCTATCTGAACAGCCTGAGTTCTACTTGTGAGGTAATTTGCAAACCATCCAACTGCTTGTTGAGAAAAAACAATAGCTGAAAGACGTTTGATTAAAATGACATGTTTAACAGTATCAAATGCCTTTGAAAAGTCATTAAAGAGGTACAGACAGCACTGCTTCTTGTCAAGAGCTTCAGTTACATCATTTATAAACTTCATAGCAGCAGTAACAGTACTGTGATTTCTGCGAAAACCTGACTGAAATGGTGACAGAATAAAATTGGTGTCCAAAAAGTCTTTTATCTGTTCACTGATAAGGGATTCAAGCACTTTTGCCAGAACAGAGAGTTTAGAGATCGGTCTGTAATTATTTAGATTACTAGGGTCATCTCCTTTTAATAGAGGGGATTACAAGGGCTGATTTCCAATCCAAAGGGATTTCATTTGAAATTCGAGTAAGGTTAAAAATGTGTAAGGTTAAAAATAATAATATTTAGCTCATTCACGTAAGAGACTAGACGTATAAGATTTCATGGGATTTAGCGTTTAGGAGTGACAGATTGTTTGGTAAACGTATAGCATGTTCTATATGTTATAGTTATTTGAATGACTCTTACCATAATATGTTACGTTAACATACCAGGCACGTTCTCAGTTGGTTATTTATGCCTCATATAACGTACACTTATTCAGCCTGTTGTTCACTATTCTTTATTTATTTTAAATTGCCTTTCAAATGTCTATTCTTGGTGTTGGGTTTTATCAAATAAATTTCCCCAAAAAATGCAACTTATACTCCAGTGCGACTTATATGTTTTTTTCCTTCTTTATTATGCATTTTCGGCAGGTGCGACTTATACTCCGGCGCGACTTATACTCCGAAAAATACGGTAGGTCTTTGTTCGTACAAAAGGCGCATTAAAGGGGTCATATTATTACTATTTTTCCTACATTTAAACACTTCCTTGTGGTCTACATAACATGTAATGGTGGTTATTTGGTCAAAATGTTACATGGATTATGTTTTACAGACCATTTTCAAGCCGCTTTCTGATCGTGTCTTCAGGATGCAGGGTTTTGTGGGTGGTCTTATTTACGTGGCCCCACTTTGACTGCGTCTTCTCCCCATCATCTTTGTTGTACCAATAGTTTTTAGCACTTCCATAGCAAGTCTACTGACAACTATAAGTTCAAACTATATGCTACTTTATATTAGAAATGGCAACAGTGGAGGATGAATGCCCCGTTACAAGAAGATAGAGAAAAAGAAGAAGCTTAGTGACTACGGCATGGGCGCGGACTACAATGGCGGATACACGCACATTTTTGGGACTTATGTATATCCCAAATACACATCGGCAAGTACCAATAGATAAAAAAAGTTGTTTTTGCATAGTATTGCGAAAAACTCCACCAGATAATGTCTCCTAATAGGTGCCATTTTGGGGTCTTTATACACACAAAATAATATTACCTGTATGTTGCTATTTTTCATAAACTCAGGGAATAAGTCCCTGGACACAGGAGGACTTTATATATGATCAATGTATCACCCTTTAACTACTTGGTATTAGACTGATACCCATATTTGTAGTATGAGTATCCAAACAAAAACATAAGTGATTATTACATTTTAACAGAAGTGTAGCTAGAACATGTTAAAACAGAAAGTAACCAGATATTGACGGTAAATGAACAAGTAGATTGACAAAATTATACAATCAGAAATGACACACTATATCACTGCATAAATCAGCAGACAAATTAAGAGCCTTTGTAACACATTTGCTTACTTACTACTAATAGAGATATTTTCTAGTATGTTCACTATGTTATTTAATGTCAAAATGGTTCTTTGATTGCAATAACAAACACATGTTTCATATATCATAATATCTGTTAAAATAAAGTCAATAATTACATTTTATGTGGTACCCTTTATTTTGAAAAGTATCGAAAGGTATCAAAATACATTTTGTTACTGGTACTAGTAGCAATATATTGGTATCGGGACAACCTTATATTACATGTACAATGATGTGTATATTATATTTAAAATTACACGCTTCATGCCTGCAGCCAAGATTGAAGCTCCTGTCTTTCAGTCGTGTGCATGGAACTTACACAATAACAAATAGCTTTTATAGTAATACAATACATATAGACATAAAGAGCTGTGAGAAAAATTTAATTTGTAAAATAATATTGGCAGCTTGTATCAATATCATAGGGTAAGATACTGTACATGTTATCTAAAACAGTTGTATCATGTTCTTCAGTATATCTGTCATAATGACAAAAAAAATACATACAGTCGTGGTCAAAAGTTGACATACACTTGTAAAGAACATAATGTCGTGGCTGTCTTGAGTTTCCAATAATTTCTACTTTTTTGTGATAGAGTGATTAGAGCACATACTTGTTGGTCACAAAAAACATTCATGAAGTTTGGTTCTTTTATGAATTTATTATGGGTCAACTGAAAATGTGACCAAATCTGCTGGGTCAAAAGTATACATACAGCAATGTTAATATTTGCTTACATGTCCCTTGGCAAGTTTCACTGAAATAAGGCACTCTGGTAGAAATTTTTACCACTCCTCTTGACAAAATTGGTGCAGTTCAGCTAAATTTGTTGTTTTTCTGTCATGGACTTGTTTCTTTAGCATTGTCCACACATTTAAGTCAGAACATTGGGAAGACCATTTTAAAACCTTAATTCTAGCCTGATTTAGCCATTCCTTTACCACTTTTGATTTGTGTTTGGGGTCATTGTCCTGTTGGAACACCCAACTGCGCCCAAGACCCAACCTCCGGGCTGATGGTTTTAGGTTGTCTTGAAGAATTTGGAGGTAATCCTCCTTTTTCATTGTCCCATTTACTCTCTGTAAAGCACCAGTCCCATTGGCAGCAAAACAGGCCCAGAGCATAATACTACCACCACCATGCTTGACGGTAGGGGTGGTGTTCGTGGGATTTGAGGTCTCACCTTTTCTCCTCCAAACATGTTGCTGGCAGTGACGTGCAGTCACTAGAAGCAGGTGAGGCGGGGCCTCACCTGCCATCATGGAAAGAAAAAAAATGTAAAAAGAAAAAAAAAAAATTAAATTGTTATATGTATCCAGTGATTATACTATAAAGTTATTTTCCATTTAACTTCACCAGTTTTAGATTATTTTTATTCAAACTCGCTGAATTTTCACATTTGCCGTTCAAATACTGAGAAGAGACGGTGCGGTGAACAGCAGCCAGTTGAGGCACGTCACTCAGTGCCTCAACATGGATTCCGGACTCGGCTAACTGCTGGCCTGCTGTGCAGTGAGACTGTATTGCTATATGAATTATATTATACATTTCCATAGTTTAGTTAGCTGAGGTATATAATGTACAGTGTATTTTGTCAACAACTGTATGTGTGTAACGTATTTCTTGTGCTGAGCGATCATAAAACGGCTGCAAAAGACGCACTGGCTGAGGCTCCAGTAATCCCGCCTCCTGCACCCCCGCCGTAGAATTGTTATTTCAACTAAAGCCCACACTTAAACTTTCCACGTGCAAGATTGAATCTATTTAAAAAAGTTATTTCATAAGAAGCCAAAAAGTGCAAAAACAATAATGTTCGAGTTGGAGGAGTTGTGAATGACTGCAGGGCCACAACATTAGGTACACATGCAGACTGCAGGTGTATTTAATTCACAACTCCTCCAACACGAACATTATTGTTTTTGCACTTTTTGGCTTCTTATTAAATAACTTTTGTAACCTATTTTCATGGGCTTTCCTCTTTGTGATGTTAAGTTCCTGTTATGCGCTGTTATACAGTATATGCCTTGAGCTCTTATTTTGAAGGCGCTAAGAGCGGAAGTGATGACACGTTGCGGAGGTTTTTGAAAGAAGGTAAATAAAGTGGTCCTCGTGTAAACTGGAGCCTCCGTGTTTGTTATTTTGTAGTTTCATACAGTATAGGCAACATTTATAAACCCTCGGTTACACTTTTTAAAATAGATTCATTCTTGCACGTGGAAAGTTTAAGTGAGGGCTTTAGTTGCGGCGCATGGACTTAATTTATAAGTAAAGGTAAGACCATAATAACGTTTTTTTTATTAAATGTGCTTTTTTGTGCGCTACAGTTTGTATGTGTAAAGTTAAAGTTAAGTTAAAGTACCAATGATTGTCACACACACACTAGGTGTAATTAAATTTGTTGTCTGCATTTGACCCATCCCCTTGTTCACGCCCTGGGATGTGAGGGGAGCAGTGGGCAGCAGCGGCGCCGCGCCCGGGAATCATTTTTGGTGATTTAACCCCCAATTCCAACCCTTGATGCTGAGTGCCAAGCAGGGAAGAATGCTGGTATGAGCTTTTAAACATAACCCGTTAACTGCTGCCAATCAAATGGTGAATAAGATACTCTTTAGGGTTCATATGTTTGTAAATCTGACTGTGATGAAGTCAGTGCCTCACCAGCCATCAACCTCACCGCACGTCACTGGTTGCTGGGTATTGTGGCCAAACAGCTCAATTTTTGTTTCATCTGACATCACATGGACAAAGATAAGACCTTCTGGAGGAAAGTTCTGTGGTCCGATTTTGAGTAAGACGTGCACGTGTGTATGTGTGTGTTATACTGTGTAGGTACGGCCATTGTGACGGAACAGTATGCTGCCATGTGGACCGATGGCCGTTACTTTCTTCAAGCCAGCCAGCAGATGGATAACAACTGGACTCTCATGAAAATGGGTACAACTTAGTGTATTTGCCAAATATACTAAATACTGATTGGACATTTTGTTTTCACTCTGTACTTGACTTAAGATACAACTATACCAGTTGACAAAAAATAGTTTAAACCAAAGTCAGTTACAGTTAATGCTTGACTTACTCACTGTATTTTATTGTTGTACAGGGCTGAAGGAAACACCCTCTCAGGAGGACTGGCTGATTAGTGTCCTGCCAGAGAACTCCAAAGTGGGAGTCGACCCGTGGATCATTGCTGCAGGTATTTTGTGGTTTCAGTTTATATTTCAAAATACCCTGCTGGAAGAACGAAATGTGAATGCTTGGAACTCTCATACACATTTTATAATTCCTCAAAACCTTTCATCATAAAGCTCATATTGTTCAATAACTCATCCGCAGCCTGTCTCAATTTAGATACAGTACCGGTCAATTGTGCTATTTAATGAGAAGGTGCTTTTAAAATCTTGTACTTTTATGCAATTTTGGTCAATAGCTGGACCAATATAATATACAGTACTTTCAGTTGTCATATGCAGAGCTGTGTTTTCAACCTGTATTTGAACATTGCCAACGTTGAGGCCTGTCTCACATCTTCTGGAAGACTACTCCAGATTTCAGGAGCATAAAACTGAAAACATGTCTTCTCCTGACTTTGGACACCAGCAGGAGACCACTTCCTGTGGTCTCCAGAGGCCGAGATGGTTCCTATGGTTCACAAGGAGAACTGTTTTAATTTTTTTTTTCTGAGCAAAGGGAAGCCAGTGCAGTAACCTAAGCACTGGACTAATATGGTCATATTTCCTGGTTCTAGGTTCTAGTCGTGACTCGAGCAGCAGCATTCTTGATGTACTGCAGCTGCTCCTGATTGTTTAGAGAGCCCAGTTAGAAGGCCATTACAGTAGTCCAACCTGCTGGAGACAAAGGCATAGAGTAGTCTTTCTAAGTCTGTTTTGGACATTATTCCTCTGATTTTGGCAATGTTTTCAGGTGGTAAAAACTGCTGAAGTCATTGACTTAATTTTGCTGTTAAAGGCCTACTGAAATGTGATTTTCTTATTTAAACGGGGATAGCAGGTCCATTCTATGTGTCATTCTTGATCATTTCGCGATATTGCCATATTTTTGCTGAAAGGATTTAGTAGAGAACATCGATGATAAAGTTTGCAACTTTTGGTCGCTGATAAAAAAGCCTTGCCTGTACCGGAAGTAGCAGACAAGTAGCGTGACGTCACAGGTTGTGGAGCTCCTCACATCTGCACATTGTTTACAATCAGGGCCACCAGCAGCGAGAGCGATTCGGACCGAGAAAGCGACGATTTCCCCATTAATTTGAGCGAGTATGAAAGATTCGTGGATGAGGAAAGTGAGAGTGAAGGACTAGAGGGCAGTGGGAGCGATTCAGATAGGGAAGATGCTGTGAGAGGCGGGTGGGACCTGATATTCAGCTGGGAATGACTAAAACAGTAAATAAACATAAGACATATATATACTCTATTAGCCACAACACAACCAGGATTATATTTAATATGCCACAAATTAATACCGCATAACAAACACCTCCCCCCTCCCGTTCATATAACCCGCCAATACAAGTCAAGCACCTGCACAACACACTCAATCCCACAGCCCAAAGTACCGTTCACCTCCCCAAAGTTCATACAGCACATACATTTCCCCAAAGTTACGTATGTGACATGCACGTAGCGGCACGCACTACGGGCAAGCGATCAAATGTATGGAAGCGTACTCACGGTATCGTGTCTGCGTATCCAACTCAAAGTCCTCCTGGTAAGAGTCTCTGTTGTCCCAGTTCTCCACAGGCCAATGGTAAAGCTTGACTGTCATCTTCCGGGAATGTAAACAATGAAACACCGGCTGTGTTATCCGGCACAACAGTCAAGGGGTGCATTCTACGGTGGGGGTGCGTTATCCGGCACAACACCTGCCGCAATACACCGCTTCCCACCTACAGCTTTCTTCTTTGCTGTCTCCGTTGTTCATTGAACAAATTGCAAAAGATTCACCAACACAGATGTCCAGAACACTGTGGAATTTTGCGATGAAAACAGACGACTTAATAGCTGGCCACCATGCTGTCCCAAAATGTCCTCTACAATCCGTGACGTCACGCGCAGGCGTCATCATACCGAGACGTTTTCAGCAGGATATTTCGCGCAAAATTTAAAATTGCACTTTAGTAAGCTAACCCGGCCGTATTGGCATGTGTTGCAATGTTAAGATTTCATCATTGATATATAAACTATCAGACTGCGTGGTCGGTAGTAGTTGGTTTCAGTAGGCCTTTAACATTCTTAATAAATGGCAGTAAAATAAGCACACATCTGATTGAGGAGTCAGAGTGTTACAACATGGAATTTACACATTGTGTGGCGTTGGGGTTGTCCGACTTTTTGTGTGGCCATAAACGCAGCACTGGCTAAGTGCCATGAGTGCGTGTGTTGGTGCAGGTGAGAGAGCGAGCGGCTTCTGTTGAAACGACGGATGACAAAATTGGTTTAAGCCTGGTTTGTATGGCAGAAAATTACCAGTTTTTATAGATAAAAGTTTTTTTTACTCATGTTTTTGGTGTGGTTACAAACAGTTTTGCTCAATAAAGTGATTGATGGAATTCCTGTCCGTAAAGTGTCTCGACAAGCGATAATTGAACTGTGTTGACAAAGATTGTTTTATTCATTGGGGCCACTCTTGTTGTCACTTGTCACTCAGAGTTGCATTGCAAAATAATACAGAATAAATTGTAATGTGTTTATTTTGTTTAAAGTTCAGATGGGATTTTTGATTTTCTGCGCGGCATTAATTTGCTGTGCGCAGAGGACGCGTGAGCGGTGCGCAATTGCGCAGGCGCGCACCTTAGAGGGACTGTTGCTGTGAGCCCCTCTGTAAAAATGAGCTTATCAAAGCAAAGAAAAGTGGACAGTGAGTGTCGAGTATTTAATGCAGAGTGGACAACGAAATATTTTTTTACTGAAGTCCGATCAAAGGCTGTGTGTCTGATATGTCAAGAAACTGTTGCGGTTTACAAAGAGTACAATATCAGCCGGCACTTTGCTACCAAGCATGCTAACTACGCCAGCAAGCAGTCAACGCAAGAGTGAACAGCCACGGCCCAGAGGTTGGCGGCTAATTTACAGGCTCAGCAACATATTTTTCACCGACAAACTGCAATTCAAGAGTCATTCACCAAAGTAAGCTTTTTGCTTGTCATTCAAAGTAGCCAAAGTTAGCAAGCCTTTCTCCGAAGGCGAGTTTTTAAAAGAATGCATGGTAGAGGCGGCAGGTATTTTGTGTCCTGAGAGCCAAGGCAAGTTTGAAAAGATCAGTTTATCACGCAGGACTGTGACTCGCCGTGTGGTACTGATTGAGGAAGATATAGCCAGCCAAATAAACAAAAAGGCTGAGTTCTTTAAGCTATATTCACTAGCACTGGATGAAAGTAATGATGTAAAAGACACTACTCAACTCTAAATTTTTATCCGTGGGATTAATGACAATTTTGAAATAACGGAAGGGTTTTTGGCCATGGAGTCTCTGAAGGGAACAACGCGTGGAGAGGATCTGTACAACCACGTGTCTGCTGCCATTGAAAGACGTAAGCTACCTTGGAGTAAACTGGCCAATGTCACAACGGATGGATCACCAAATTTGACTGGAAGACATGTTGGGCTGCTGAAAAGAATCCAGGATAAAGTGAAAGAGGAAAACCCTGACCAGGATGTTATCTTCCTACATTGCATCATCCATCAGGAATCACTGTGTAAGTCTATATTGCAGCTTGATCACGCCATGAAACCAGTGGTAAAACTAGTCAACTTTATACGCGCAAAGGGACTTCAGCATCGTCAGTTCATCGCGTTCCTGGAAGAAACTGATACGGATCATCACGACTTGCTGTACCACTCTCGTGTCTGCTGGTTAAGTTTGGGCAAAGTGTTTCAACGAGTGTGGGACCTGCAAGACGAGATCAGCGAGTTTTTGGAGTTAGTGGGGAAATCCACCAAATTTCCTGATCCAAGCGACAAGAACTGGCTTTGTGATTTTGCGTTTGCTGTGGACATACATATTTTCGTACTCGAATGAGCTAAATGTGAAACTACAGGGGAAAGATCAGTTTGTGCACGACATGTACAAACATGTACAAGCCTTCAAATCTAAGCTAACTTTGTTCTCCAGACAAATTGCAAACAATTATTTTGTTCATTTCTCCACACTTGCCACACAGAAAGACGTGACGCGAAACGCAAAGAAATACAGCCAATCCATTGACGACCTGCATGGAGAATTTAGCCGTCGGTTCTCTGATTTTGACATTATTGAAACATCACTTCAGCTGGTGTCCTGTCCCCTGTCACAAGACCCCGAAAAGGCACCACAAAAGGTGCAATTGGAACTGAACGATCTTCAGTCAGACTCCCTCTTAAAGGAGAAGTTCAACTCTTATAAACTGAATGACTTTTATGCTGCACTCAACGAAGCCATGTTCCCAAACCTCTGGAAGACGGCATAGAAGATGCTAACTTTGTTTGGCTCGACCTACGTCTGTGAGCAGACATTCAGCGTCATGAACATCAACAAATCCCGTCACAGATCCAGGTTAACTGACCAGCATCTCGGAGCTATCCTGAGAATTGTCACAACCAAACTCACTCCAGACTTTGATGCATTGGCCAAAAAGGGAGATTAACAACACTGTTCCCACTGAAACTGTGAGTTTCTTTGCTGTTATTCTGTGATAATCAAATGTAAATAATTCAAGTAAATCAAATGTATACTGTGAATTTCTCTACTGTGTTTATTCTTAATCAAATGAAATGAATGCATTTGAAAAAAAAAAAAACTGTACAATGAGCCTTGCTGCCTACTCATGATATGTTACATGTTTGTAGGCCAAATCCTCTCACGTAATGGCTTTTACATGTAATTTATATTATTTCACACAAACACTCCATCTATCTGTTCCTGGCCCGGCCGCCCTTTCAAATCTTAGAACCCAATGTGGCCCTCCTGGCAAAAAAAGTTTGCCCACCCCTGTGCAAAGCTGTGTCATTAACACTCACAAGTATAAAACTACTTCTTTAAAGTAATAATTTCTTATTTCAAGCATGAAAAAAAAATGATGCCGAGCGCATATTATGTCAAGATAATGGCATTAGCATTTACTTAATTTAAGAATATTTTTTAACATATTGAGCAAAAAGGTCTCAACTTTTTTTCTACCAAGAAAAGTGCACTTGTTATTAGTGAGAAAATACTTATTTTAAGGTATTTTTGGGTTCATTGAGGTTAGCTAATTTGACTTTTTTTGGAAAGTCTTGACAAGCCGAATTTTCTTGTTCTGTTGGCAGATAATTTTGCTTAGTTCAAGTAAAATACCCCTAATTTTTGTATTTTTTTTTCTGGTTTTTAAACACTGACTTTTTGCAGTGTATCGGCATCCTTTCTCGTTAATAACTCTCCAACGTCCATGTCATCTCTGCGGCGTGCGTGGTGGAGTCATGCAGGCCCACATGCGGGGAATCATTAACAAAACTGACAAATGATACCCAGGACTCAACACTGGAAGCCGGTTTTACATCGCTGTGAATGTGAGTGTGAAAGGTTGTTTGTGTATATGTGCCCTGTGTTAGGCTAGCAACCAGTCCGGACCCAGGGTGTGACCAGCCTCTCTCTGTATAAATTAAAGCTGCAAGCAGCGATGGACGGGACCGACTTTGACGGCACTTAAAATCCAAACCGAAACAGTAATTAAAACTCTTCGGTCAAGTTTTAATCAGAAGGGTTAAATCTCTCTCATGTGCTAGTTTGAAGCTGACACGACAAACGCACTCGAGGAGATAATGTTTGAAAAAAGGTGACCGGTTTTTACAAAACTTTTGTTTTGAAGGGGGAATTGCAAACTCCCTATTGATTTTTGCTGGGTGTTGTCAATATAGGAAATGTAGGTCTAAGTGAGACCCACATAGAGGTTTTTGTTTCATGTCTCTAAGTCATTCCTACTGGAAGTTACAGGCAGTTTTGTCTGAGTTTTCCTCCTAGGAGCAGTTGTGTCTGTGTTTTCTTCCTGGGGGGCGCTAGAGCGCAATTTTGAGTTTGGGGTTGTTTTTTTTATTAGATCGCAATTTTTGCCAGTCCTGATGTGTGTGTCCAGTTTGGTGAGTTTTGAAGCATGTTAAGGGGGTCAAATTACAGCTCAAAGAGGCAAAAGTGACTGTTTTTACTAAAATTTTGTTTTGAAGGGGGAATTGCCAACTTCCTGTTGATTTTTGCTGAAGGATGTTAATGTATGAAATCTAGGTCTAAGTCAGACCTACATAGAGGTTTTTGTTTCATGTCTCTATGACATTCTTACCGGAAGTTACAAGCAGTTTTGTCTGTGTTTATTTCTGGGGGCGCTAGAGCTCAATTTTGAGTTTTGGGGTTTGATTTTTTTTATTAGATGGCAATTTTCGCCAGTCCTGATGTGTGTGTCAACTATGGTGAGTTTTGAAGCATGTTAAGGGGGTCAAACAAGAGCTCAAAGAGGCGGCGGAATAATATTAATAATACAACGCACAAAATACAATAGGGTCCTCTGTCCCAAAGGGACATTGCGGTCCCTAAAAAACAACCAATTATTCACAATTTAAAGCAGAGAAAAGTAGTAGGCCGAGCCAAGATCTACTGTGTTTCTTATCAACGAAAAGTATTGTTTTCTTTCACTGTTTCTTACAGTAAATCTTGCCTGTGTTTCATGTCAGACCAGTGGAAAACCATGTCCAAGGCGCTGAACAGTGCGGGACACTCTCTGGTAGCTGTGCAGGACAACCTCATCGATGCGGTGTGGACTGACCGCCCTCAAAGACCCAGCACACATCTCCGTACTTTGGGATTGGACTACACGGGTCAGTAAAACGTTGTCATTGTTAGTGTTTGTAAATAAAAATGTTACTCTTACTTTGCCAAATATATTTTCCTAAATAAATTAGCACTTTTTTTTATGTTGTCTATCACTCACAATCGTTATGTGAGACAAGCACATATGAGTTTTCTTTTTTTATTCATTCTAACTTGTAAATAAATGCTAGCAAGAGTCAGCTAACCAATGGAGGTAAGGGAAATGGCTGTATACAGCCTATAACTTTAAATCACTCTAAAAACATCCAAAAACCTCCTTCAACGTTTTATATTCTTGCTGTAAATATTAATGTAATGTAGTAATAGGCACATTCATAACATTACATTTACATACAGTATATTGCTCATTTTAAGCATATGAAAGCGCATTCATTGCACAGACACTTCACAATGTTCGCTATTGTTTTCAACAACAACAACACGACTAATCAGACTTCATGAAAGCCAACGACTACTTTGGGACAAATGATTGTCCAGAACCTTTTTTTTTTTTAGCCTGAATATAAGGAAGATGATCCACAAGTTTTAGAAGCTGAGCGATAAGCAGGTCCAGCAAGTAGCAGTATTGCGTAGTGATAAACAAGAAATACAAATTTCGAACATAATAAAACAATCACTTACTATAAAATGCCTGCTCTAACAGGGATACTGACAGATGGGATGTTCATATCTGCCAGTTTAGATGAAGAAAAAGTCATAATCCACCAAAGGTTAAAAACAAATGTGACTGCAAACAAGCGTTTTCTTTGTTTCTTTCTCGCTATCTCCGGGTCTAAATTGAATGTCAAAGTTTTCCAACTTCTCGGTTTATGGCCACAACCTTCTGCTATACAACTGAGAGGCATAATTTGTAATCTAAAATGAACTTTTACCAAATCAGAGGCGATGCAGCAGCTCACCGGCTTAGTTGTTAATAGCTGCATAAACTAGTTAGCTCTGTGTGATCAAAGCGCCGCTAAAAATAGTTCCTTATAACAACAATATTGCTATCGGTTAATATTAAAGTCACAACATGTAAATGGAGTATTGTTGGGGGTTTTTAGATGTTTTTTTAGAGGGCTTTATGGGTGCAATAGATGACTCCCATTAGCTTAATTGTAAGCCACCTTGTACTTGCTATACATTACAAAATAGAATGCTTAAAAAAAATACATATGTGTTCTTGTAAGTGTTAATTTTGACATCAGTTTTTGATTTAGTTTTAGTCATAGTCTTTTAACGAAACTGTATTTTAGTTTTGGTCATATTTTAGTCATCTAAAATAATTTAGTGTTAGTCTAGTTTTTTTAGTCGATTAAATTCCTCAATATTTTAGTCGACTAAAATGACAGTAGAGTTTGTCGACTGAAATATAAATTATAAAGGATAACACATATTTGAAGTTGTCTTTATATCACTTCTATTGGGGATATTATTACTGTGCAATGTAATAAATCAGATGCATTTCAATATATCTGAATATGGTGCATCACATTATTTTAGAATCAATTCAGAGTAAGGGACTAACTAAAGCCTCAGAACTTTTTGCGCAGGTAAAAAGGTATTTAATGACTCAAATAAACAAACGACTAATTCCGCTAGCAAGGGCACAAAAGTATAGGACAGGCTATGCAAAACGAAACTAAACTGATCAGGGTATAAACAAAACAGAATGCTGGAGAACAGTGAAAGTGTGCAGCAGGAGGAGCTTTCACAATGTATCAACATACATGACAAAGTCCCGACCAAAGCTTGCAGCAAAGGTTTAATTTATAGCCGTAATTACAAAATATAAACAGCTGCAAGCGAACACCCTCAGAGGCGGGAGTGAAACTCCTTGCAGGAACACACAAACAAAACAGGAAAAACGACCAAAATAAGAGTGCTAAACCAGAACTAAGACACTAAACACAGAAAAACGCCAACAAACTTAATACAAGGCATGATTTGATGTGATAGATCATGACAGTATTTATTTAAAAGGAAATAATGGAAATGGAACATAAACATGAAAGTGCAAGTATTTGACGCTCCAATCGTAACATTAAGAATATAATGAGAACTGCTATAATACATCCATCCATCCATTTTCTACCGCTTGTCCCTTTTGGAGTCGCGGGGGGTGCTATTACAGTGGCGCATTATTTATTTAAGTTGTTTACATGCATTGTTGGCATTTTGGAGTGCATAACTTACATAAATCATATTTTAGCTATTACGTTCAATAACATTGTAACTCTTTTCTTAAACTTCATTACAATGTAATGTGTATATTCTTTCATATAGGTCTACTATTTGTTTAGACAATTATAACCAAACAAACATATCACTGCTTTATAGTTTGTTAAAAAAAAATAACACTCTCAACGCCAGTGTACTTTGCATGAAAATGTGTGCATGTTATTGGTCATATGAAGAAATAAACTATTTTTATTCTATATTGTCTATAACTACACTGAGTGTGCACAGTTTGCATATTAGCCACTGTTCTGTTTAAATACAGCAACCACTGTTATACATCTAGAAGGTATATGTATCTCACATAGCTGTTTTTATTTGTGTGTTTGCTTGAAAAATGACAAATCTGGTTTTTTGGGTTGCCAAGTTGTGCAATTAATAGCTGAACAATGTGCCGAGGACATCGATTAAAGTGAACTGTACAGGTGTCTTGCTTATTAAATTGCAGGGTAAACTCGGCTCAGCTCGCCACATTATGGCCCACTACAAAAATAGTTGTTTTTTTTAAGTATTCATTTACATACATGTGGTAAAGTAAGCATTTTTTTCTCCTGCTCTGCCATTTTTTAACAGTAACAGTTGTTCAGTACAGTATGAGTCATTTCGAAATATTAGCTTTGGCCTACTAACAATTGCAAAGATGTGCCGATGGTTAATCTGCAAATGGCGGTTGTGTTTTTGTTGGAGAAAACTGAGCCACAGGGTTTACAAATTGTGTTGTTATCTACCCCGGAAAAAGTGGAATGCATCTCTTCTCACTTCCCGCCCAAATAATACTGGTGGTAGTCAAGCTAGCTCTGTTTTCAACAGGTACTAGGCGCCATTCAACCTTTCCCGAAAAAAATCTGCCCTATACTGTTATTTTTGGCTATATGAACCGTCACGGAAATAATAAACTGTTCACTAGAGTTCCTTGAGAGGTTGTCAAAAAGGGCGAAAAAGTGCAAAATTTGTGGAAACGACGACGCGAAAAGCATGCAACTCACTCTAGTCCAGGGGTGTCAAACGTACGACCCAAGGGCCGGATCAGGTCTGCGAGCAAGTTTTATCCGGCCCGTGGAATGAGTTTGTTGAGTATAAAAATTAACCTGAAGTTTTTGAATGAAAGAAACAGCTGTTCTAAATGTGCCCACTGGATGTCGCAATAGCAATTATTTGTATCTTTCTAGATGATGCTACATATGTACAAAATAAACCACATGATGTTAGTACATCAGTCAAGGAAAATGATCAAACTACATAAATAACATACTGTAATTTGATTTTGATATAATTTTTTTATCTTGATAGATTGAAAATTAACACCAATGTAACGGGACAAGCGGTAGAAAATGGATGGATGGATGGATGAGTTGATTGATTAACATTATCACATAATTTATTCCGAAAATATGAATAACGACAAATAAAGATAGAATACTATTAACCGCAACATGTACCGTATTTTTCGGAGTATAAGTCGCTCCGGAGTATAAGTCGCACCGGCTGAAAATGCATAATAAAGAAGGAAAAAAACATATATAAGTCGCACTGGAGTATAAGTCGCATTTTTTGGGGAAATTTTTCTGATAAAACCCAACACCAAGAATAGACATTTGAAAGGCAATTTAAAATAAATAAAGAATAGTGAACAACAGACTGAATAAGTGTACGTTATATGACGGATAAATAACCAACTGAGAACGTGCCTGGTATGTTAACGTAACATATTATGGTAAGAGTCATTCAAATAACTATAACATATAGAACATGCTATACGTTTACCAAACAATCTGTCACTCCTAATCGCTAAATCCGAGGAAATCTTATACGTCTAGTCTCTTACGTGAATGAGCTAAATAATATTTGATATTTTACGGTAATGTGTTAATAATTTCACACATAAGTCGCTCCTGAATATAAGTCGCACCTCCGGCCAAACTATGAAAAAAACTGCGACTTATAGTCCGAAAAATACGGTAAGAAAAAATACCAAAAACAACAACATTATGATTTGTACAATTTCAGAATGTGCATGTTCTATTTTTAAACAAAGAAAACAATTTGAAGTTGTCTTTATTTTTAAGTTATCGGTGCCGTGATTTTACCAGTCCGGCCCACTTGGGAGTAGATTTTTCTCAATGTGGCCCCCGATCTAAAATGAGTTTGACACCCCTGCTCTAGTCAAAGAGAGCAGAGTCGAAGAATGAATGAGTTTTCAGTGATCTTTTCGTTAAAGGTTTGTTTGATCTACTTTTAACGGTTATTATTTCCCATTTAAATATTATCTTCATATTATTTGTATATCTTAAACACATGGTTGCCACGAATGTTTGGAAAAGCACCAACTTGGCCAGTCTAAATAAAAGAAAGCAAATGCCAACAAAACCTAAAATAGTTAAAGCTTTTACCAAAGGCAGCAATCATAAATGAAGCTTTCAGCAATGTTGTCATCTTTAGTTTTATTTTGATAAAAGGTGGGAAAAACATGCTACTCGTAAACGGCGCGTACAACAACATTAAACATAAGTAGAAGCGAAGTTAAATCATAAAATTCAACCTTACCAGAGTACAAACGATGCATATTTATCCAAGATAGTCTTGATACCAATTTCCTTGACCCAGTTACACACACACAGAAGTTGTAGACCTCCATGCTTTTCGAAGTTTCCATCTGTTTTGTTGTTTAGAATGGCGTCTGGAGCACAATAGTTCAATATGTTAGGGAACGCGACTGACGTAATCCTTGATACCATTCAACAAATCTTTTTCTGATCAAGTATAGGGATCAATACCATTGCATAGTTAGATTTTATTGCTTGTATCTGCATTTTAGAAACGAGAAAGAGCCATCAATCTGTCAATCCTTTCCGTGTCCGGGCCAGGTAAGGTTCCCCGTGTTGTGTCAAATTAAGCCGTCCGCCCGATTGTAGCTGAGATAGGCTCCAGCGCCCCCCGCGACCCCGAAGGGAATAAGCGGTAGCAAATGGATGGATGGATGGATATCTGCATTTTACAGGAAGATTTAAGCCTATTTTGTACTCAGAATGTTCGCGTGGTGCTTGCTGTACAACAACCATCTTAGCTTGGTCGACGACCACTGGTTTCTTGCATTGAGTCTTGTTTGAAATAAAGGTTTTGTTTCTGTGAAACGTGATACATAAAGTGAATTCTTATAAAACGAAAGCACTGAGGTTTTGATGATATCTTTTGTTTAGGTATGTCGTGGCAGAATAAAATCGCAGCTCTGCGAGCCAAGATGACTGAAAGGAAAATCACCTGGTTCGTTGCGACAGCGCTGGACGAGATAGCATGTGGGTGACAATGGATGACCCGAATTATTTTTTTATGCTAACACAGTGATATATTTGCAAACACGTAAATGTACATCAGATGTATAGAAATTAAGTGTTTTGTCAGATGTTTTTAATCATCTCTCAATCATTTTCATTTCACATCTTTAGATATTTTGGACTTTTAAATCACAAGTTCAAGTTTTTAGATGCAACAACATGCCACAGTTGCTGTCTTGAGAAAGCTGGTACAGTAAATTAAATGACAAATGGGTTATACTTGTATAGCGCTTTTCTACCTTCAAGGTACTCAAAGCGCTTTGACAGTATTTCCACATTTACCCATTCACACACACATTCACACACTGACGGCCGGAGCTGCCATGCAAGGCGCTAACCAGCGGCCATCAGGAGCAAGGGGTGAAGTGTCTTGCCCAAGGACACAACAGACGTGACTAGGATGGTAGAAGGTGGGGATTGAACCCCAGTAACCAGCAACCCTCCAATTGCTGGCACGGCCACTCTACCAACTTCGCCACGCCGCCCAAGTAGGATTCCAAAGGTGGAGCACAGTTGAATAAAAATTAAAATAATAACTGCTGCCGTCATAAATATTTTAGATAACATTCCTTTCATGCAAGTGTCCAAATTCCATGCCTGTACCACATGGTGTAGATAACATTTCTAAGTAGACAAACTGTGATTAAAACTTGTCTGATTTATCACAAATCTTTACGGCAGTTTCACATCTCTTACATAAGTTAGCTATGATACCTGATCACGATCCAAGGACCCTGGGATGCACGGGCGTCCCACTACATGTCTGTTTGAGCACCTTGTTGACCGTGCCTGAAGAGCTCTTGGTTCTGATTGTTTATGTTAATTACAGCCATTTTGATTGTCATCAGCTTGCAATTAGACATTCACTTTGATTCCAATTGCTCAGGCATCTGCAGAGGGTAGAAAACTCAACCTTTACTGTCATGAAGTTGTCTTCTGTTCATTATTTTTTGAATGGCAGTGATTTTAAAATTTAAAGTCTGTTGCATTTTTTTTTTTTTATCTTCAGGGCTGTTCAACCTCCGTGGTGCAGATATTGAGTACAACCCTGTCTTTTTCGTGTATACGATTGTGGGGATCAACACAGTAAGGTAAAGAAATACACAACACCAATACAGTATTTATACATGAGCTATAATATACTTCCAAAAGCTAAAAACTAATACATGGTTACATACAGTAGTTACCCTCTGTCTACAAGACACGTTCATACAGTATATTTGATCATGCCCATCCTTAATATAATCTGGGCTGTGGCTCAGATGGTAGAGCCAGTGTCCAGAAACGTGAGGGTTCTTGCTACAAATCCAGCTTCCGCCATCCTACCCGCTACTGTTGTGTCTTTAAACAAGACACTTCACCCACCTTGCTCCCAGTGCCTCCCACACTGGTGTATTAATGCGAATGAACGTTTGGTGGTGGTCGGAGAGGCCCTTGGTCAGTCTACCCCATACTTGCCAACCCTCCCGGATTTTCCGGGAGACTCCCGAAATTCAGCGCTTCTCCCGAAAACCTCCCGGGACAAATTTTCTCCCGAAAATCTACCGAAATTCAGGCGGACTCAGGTCCATGCGGACCTGAGTCCGCTAACCCACAATATAAACAGGGTACCTGCCCAATCACGTTATAACTGTAGAATGATGGAGGGCGAGTTCTTGGTTTCTTATATGGGTTTATTGTTGGGCAGTTTCATTAACATCCTCCCAGCGCGGCAACAACACACAACAACAGCAATCACGTTTTTGTCTACGTAAAGCAGTTCGTCTGCCGTAAACAGCAATGTTGTGACACTCTTAAACAGGACAATACTGCCATCTAGTGCATTTGATGAAAGCACTTTTGTGCGTGCCACACAGCAATGCATCATCAGAGAGGGTGTTCAGCATGGTTCGAAAAATAGTGACAGAGAATAGAACCTAGGATGGACTATTCAACCCTTAACTCAACAATGAGTAGATGAGTGTTATGTGTGTGTAAATGTGTAAATGAATGAACACTGAAATTCAAGTATGTATTATATATATATATATATATATATATATATATATATATGAAATACTTGACTTAGTATTTTGTCAAGTATTTCTTTATATATATATATATATATATATATGAAATACTTGACTTGGTGAATTCTAGCTGTAAATATACTCCTCCCCTCTTAACCACGCCAACCCCCCCACCTCCTGAAATCGGAGGTCTCAAGGTTGGCAAGGGGCAGCTGTGGCTATGTTGTAGCTTACCACCAACACTGTGTGGATGTAGAGTGAATGAATGATGGGTTTCAATGTAAATCGCTCTGGGTGTCTATCTAAAATCTAACCCATTATAAATTGATTAATTTAATACTTAAGGTTGGGCCAAAATGGCCTCTTTGTAAAAGGGGAACGACACTTTATTTTTAATTTTGCCTATCATTCACAGTCCTTACGTGAGACAAGTACACATGCAATTTATATATTTTTTTGCATTCTAATTTGTAATAATCGCCCGTTCAAGGGGTAATCAGTAGTGAATTGATTTAGCATTTAAATCCCTATAATATGCATCCAAAAACCGTCAACAATACTCTATTTGCATCTCGTGACCTGTATATTAAATCATGCATCTCACCTGGATAGTCGAAGGATGTGGCAATAAACTGAGAAGTTGGTTATCTAACATAAAACTTCGACCTTGAGATGGCGAGAAAGACACACAAAGACGCAGTACTATTTTGTTAACCCTTTGTGTGGATTGTGGTTCATTCTTCATCTAAACGGCAAGATATGGAAATCTCCTAGTGAGAGCAGACATTCTACAGTAAGTGATTGTTTTATTATGTTTATTGTCTACCATGAAGTCTGTCATGATTAGTAGTGTTGTTGTTGTTGAAGGAAATAATGAATGCTGTAATGCGTCTGTGAAATTAATGTGTTGCAGTATCCTTTAAATGAGCAAAACACATTATCACATGTTATTATAAATGTGCCTGTTACTACATTACATATGTACTTACAGTCTTTATGTATAACTTTGATAGAGTGACTCTCATTACCTCCATTGTTAGCTGACATTTTTTTTTAAATTTATTTACGAGTTGTAATGCATGAGAAAAAGAAAACGTGTGTGCTTGTCTCACATAATGATTGTGAATGATAGGCAAGGTTCCAAAAAAGTGCAGTCCCCCCTGTAATTTACTAAGTTATAAGTGCTGTAAAATTTTATATATATATATATATATATATATATATATATATATATATATATATATATTATATATATCAGTGACGTGCGGTCACTAGAGGCATGTGAGGCGGGGCCTCACCTGCCATCATGGAAAGAAAAAAAATGTAAAAAGAAAAAAATTAATTAAATTGTTATATGTATCCAGTGATTATACTATACAGTTATTTTCCATTTAACTTCACCAGTTTTAGATTATTTTTATTCAAAATTGCTGAATTTTCACATTTGCCGTTCAAATACTGAGAAGAGACGTGCGGTAATCAGCAGCCAGTTGAGGCACGTCACTCAGTTGTGCCTCAACATGGATTGCGCAATGACTCGGCTAACTGCTGGCCTGCTGGGCAGTGAGACCGTATTGCTATATGAATTATATATTTCCATAGTTTAGTTAGCTGAGGTATATAATGTACAGTGTATTTTATCAACAACTGTATGTGTGTAAAGTATTTCTTGTGCTGAGCAATCATAAAACTGCTGCGAAGACGCACTGGCTGAGGCTCGCGTAACCCCGCCTCCTGGTGCCGGTTAAGGCACCTTCGCCGCAGACTGCACCCCCCGACGGGAGCGCCACACCAACCAAAGCCCACACCCAAACCCTCCACGTGCAAGACCGAATCCACCCAAAAAAAATCACTTAACAAGAAGCCAAAAAGTGCAAAAACAACATTGCTAGCGCCGGAGGAGCCGTGAACGACTGCAGGGACACAACATTAGGTACACCTGCAGACTACAGCACGGATTTCATATTTCATTCATTCACAACTCCTCCAACACGAACACCACTGTTCCCGCACTTATAAGTAAAGGTAAGACCATAATAACGTTTTTTTAATTAAATGTGCTTTTTTGTGTGCTACAATTTGTATGTGTAAAGTTAAAGTTAAGTTAAAGTACCAATGATTGTCACACACACACTAGGTGTGGTGAAATTTGTCCTCTGCATTTGACCCATCCCTTGATCACCCCCTGGGATGTGAGGGGAGCAGTGGGCAGCAGCGGCGCCGCGCCCGGGAATAATTGTTGGTGATTCAACCCCCAATTCCAACCCTTGATGCTGAGTGCCAAGCAGGGAAGAATGCTGGTATGAGCTTTTAAACATAACCCGTTAACTGCTGCCAATCAAATGGTGAATAAGATACTCTTTAGGGTTCATATGTTTGTAAATCTGACTGTGATGAAGTCAGTGCCTCACCAGCCATGAACCTCACCACACGTCACTGATATATATATATATATATTTTTCTTTTTACCGCGCACACCAATGCCTTATCAGGTCACACATTCAGGTCACGTTTTCAGACTCCAATCAGATTCTGACTACTTCCTGATGTGGCCCAAATCTGATGTGAAAAAAAATCAGTTTGGAAGCACTGTGAAGTGTTTATCTGATCTGTGTCACTTGAGGGCAAACATCTCTGATTTGGTGTCCAATGTTAACAGGGTCAAAGTATTTGCATTGTTTCCAAGCCTGCATTGTTGTGATTAATTGTGGTGATTATATGTGCGTAGGTGCATAATTGCTACCATTAGGTGATAATTGTTCTCCTCTAGGGAAGTAGTCTTTGTGTTTTAGTTACCTGTTTTGCTATTATAAACATGACGTCACTAAAGACAATGTGATCTGTGGAATGACGTACATGCTCGTTTGATGACCAGCTCTGGGTGTGGTAAGGACACCCTGTTGGCCATGATTGATAGCCACGTATAGCTTGCCCTTTTTTCCTAAGGCAAAATGTCCCTGCGGTGAAAAGTAATTTGCAGTCAGAACGCCAGAAGCTAGGCGGATAACTCGAGCTACTTAGCAGCTGTCAAGCTGAGGCAGAGCTCAGTGACAGCAAAGGCAAAGAAAATAAATAATGAGTCATAAGGCAATTAGTTTGATAGCGTTCAGACATTTTAACGTTGACTAGATTAGCCTTTGGCAAGCTATTGTCGATGGTATCCATTGACATATTTCATAGAATATGTTTGATTCTCACTGTAATATGAGACAAATTGTGTCCTTTTTCAGCTTAAGGGACACATACGTCTGTTTCTAAATACGGGACTATTACGTTTTTCAAGGAGCGGTTGGCAACCCTATTTGTACACTATTGTGCTAGCAAAATGTGGGTGTATCTCTGATCATTTAAAGTCAACTCTTTTTTTATGCATTCTAACTAGTAAATAAATACGAGCAAAAGTCAGCTTACAAAGGAGCTTAGGGGAGTTGCTTTATTCTGCCAATAAAGCGCTTAAAAACAATCCAAACACTTCCATCAATGATTTATATACACACTGTAACTTTAGATGTAACTTAGTAACAGACAAAGTCTTAATAACATGTAGTATTTATGTATTTTGCTCATTTTAAGCATATCTTAACTTAACGTTTGCTTTTTTCTTCGACAACGACTCGCTGCAGACATCATGAGAGCCAACAAACATAATAAAACATCACCTACTGTACAATGCCTGCTCTCACTGGGATGACGACTGATAGGATGTTGATATAGTCCCGTTTCGGTGAAAAATTACTCATGATCCTCGTGAAAAAAGGGGGTGGAACGAAGCGTCCTTTTAGGTCTTTTTTTTTGCCCTTTCCGGGTCTAAGTTGGTTGTCAAAGTTGATCAACTTCTTAGTTTATGTCCACATCTTTTTATATCAAGGTGAGGGGTATGCTTTGTAATCTAGAATTAACTTTCACAAGCTCCGAGGCGAGAAAGCCGCTCACCATGGGCCTCATGTAAATAGAGTTGCGTGGTTTTTCTACTAAATTTGGATGTACGATCAAATCCAGAAAATGGCATGCACAAGTAAAAATTCAGATGTATTTAATTGTTCGCATGCACAAATCCGAGCACATTTACAAAACCCCAAAACCAGTGAAGTTGGTAGGTTGTGTAAATCGTGAATAAAAACAGAATACAATGATTTTCTAATCCTTTTCAACCTATATTTAATTGACAAAGACTGCAAAGACAAGATACTTAATGTTCGAAATGGAAAACGTAGTTTTTTTTTCTTATTTGGAATTTGATGCCTGATACATGATTCAAATAAGCTGCCACAAGTGGCAAAAAAGACTGAGAAAGTTGAGCAATGCTCATCAAACACTTATTTGAAACATCCCACAGGTGAACAGGCTAATTGGGAACAGGTGGGTGTATAAAAGCAGATTCCATTAAATGCTCAGTCATTCACAAACAAGAATGGGGCAAGATTCACCACTTTGTAAACAAATGCGTGAGCGAATTGTTGAACAGTTTAAGAACAACATTTCTCAACGAGCTATTGCAAGGAATTTAGGGATTTCCCCATCTCAGGTCTGTAATATCATCAAAAGGTTCAGAGAATCTGGAGAAATCATTGCACGTAAGCGGCTAAGCCCGTGACCTACGATCCCTCAGGCGGTACTGCATCAAAAAGAGACATCAGTGTGTAAAGGATATCACCACATGGGCTCAGGAACACTTCAGAAAACTACTGTCAGTAATTACAGTTTGTTGCTACATCTGTAAGTGCAAGTTAAAACTCTACTATGCAAAGCCAAAGCCATTTACAAACAACACCCAGAAACCCTGCCGGCTTCACTGGGCCCGAGCTCATCTAAGATGGACTGATGCAAAGTGGAAAAGTGTTCTGTGGTCTGATGAGTCCACATTTCAAATAGTTTTTGGAAACTGTGTACATTGTGTCCTCCGGAACAAAGAGAAAAAGAACCATCTGGATTGTTACAGGTGAAAAGTTCCAAAGCCAGCATCTGTGATGGTATGGGGGTGTATTAGTGCCCAAGGCATGGGTAACTTACATATCTGCAAAGGCACCATCTGAAAGGTACATACAGGTTTTGGAGTAATATATGTTGCCATCCAAGCAACGTTATCATGGACGCCCCTGCTTATTTCAGCAAGACAATGCCAAACCACGTGTTACAACAGCGTGGCTTCGTAGTAAAAGAGTGCTGGTACTAGACTGGCCTGCCTGTAGTCCAGACCTGTCTCCCATTGAAAATGTGTTGCGCATTATGAAGTGTAAAATACCACAACGGAGAACCCGGACTGTTGAACAACTTGAGCTGTACATCAAGTAAGAATGTGAAAGATTTCTACCCGAAAAGCTTAAAAAATTGGTCTCCTCAGTTCCCAAACGTTTACTGAGTGTTGTTAAACGGAAAGGCCATGTAACACAGTGGTAAAAATGCCCCTGTGACAACTTTTTTGCATCATGTTGCTGCCATTAAATTCTAAGTTAATAATTATTTGCAAAAATAAATTAATTTTCTCAGTTTGAACATTAAATATATTGTCTTTGCAGTCTATTCAATTGAATATAAGTTGAAAAGGATTTGCAAATCATTGTATTCTGTTTTGATTTACGAATTACACAACTGGTTTTGGGTTTTGTATTTCTTACATTGCAACCTACTTGGAATTTACCGTTGACTTGTGGGTGGCTTGGCACGCCCAGACTACGCCCCCTTATAAATACGCAAATCATATTGAAAAGAGCAGTGTGCTTGAGCTTGGCACGTCTGACTAATCCCAAGTTGGAGGCGCTTCTTCCTCCTGTTTGGAGCAAACAGCATTGCGGTTGTCAGGCTGACATTACTCTGTCTCCGAGAACTGAACAATAAAGTGAATAAAATTAAAAAATGGTTGCGTTCATATGTCTCTGACGGGCACATCAATCTGTCTGAGGAGTAAAAGTTGGCACTTTTTTAAGTGAACTGTTACCCAGCATCATCTCTGTGTCTCGCTAACGTATCCACAGCCTGTAGAAATGTACGTACGGCAGCTACGGCGTTGCTGTGAGGCAGCACATATTTCCACGTCAACTTCAGTTTTGATACGTCTCAAAAAAAGTTTGTACGCCACATTTTTGTGCGTACGCAAGCTTGTTACATGAGGGCCCAGCTCATGATGTCAATAAAGCAGCATGAGGGAGTTACCTCTCTGATAAATGTGCCGCTAAAATTGTAATGTAGGTCCTTAACATTACCGCTTTTAATAACAATATCGCTAATACTTTGTTAACATTCAGGTCACAAAATGTAAACGGAGTATTGTTGGCGCATTTTGGATGGTTATTTATTGGGTTTTATGGTCGGAATAGACGCAATGACTTGATGGCTCCCATTAGCTCCATTGTAAGGGGACGTTTATCTGTGTTTATTTACGACTTAAAATGCAATTAAAAAAAATATTTGTGTTCTTGTCACTCATAAGGATTGTGAATGATAGGCACCATTCGAAAAATAGTTCCCCTTTAACGGTGGCGTTGTAGCGCAAGGAACCGGGGTCAATTAGAGTACCCGATACCAGAAAAAAACTACTTTCATTTATATTATCTTGCTTCGATTAATCGTTAATTACAAAATATTTACAAAATCCTGAGTGCCCAGAACATTAACTATGCAAACATGGTCTGCAATAGGGCGGTGGTGTGGGGCCGTGATCTGCATGAACAGCTGAGTTTTTGTTTTTTGTTTTTTAATGCACACATGTAAGTGTAATTTTGATGTTTTGCATTTAATAGAAAAAAAAGTTATGGATATCAAAAAAAAAATTTTTTTTTAACTATTTTCCCTCAAATGTGTATTTCATCCAATTACCCGAATATCAATCAGTCAACCAAAGTTTATTTATATAGCCATAAATCACGAGTGTCTCAAAGGGCTGCACAGGCCACAACGACATCCTCGGCTCAGATCCCACATCAGGGCAAGAAAAAAACTCAACCCAATGGGATACAATGAGAAACCTTGGAGGGGACCGCAGATGTGAAGTGAAGTGAATTGAATTATATTTATATAGCGTTTTTTCTCTGGTGACTCAAAGCGCTTTACATAGTGAAACCCAATATAGTGTGGGTGGCACTGGGAGCAGGTGGGTAAAGTGTCTTGCCCAAGGACACAACGGCAGTGACTAAGATGGCGGAAGCGGGGATCGAACCTGCAACCCTCAAGTTGCTGGCACGGCCACTCTACCAACCGAGCTATACCCCCCCACCCCTGGGTGACCGGTGCAATGGGCGTCGAGTGGATATAGTTAATAGTGTGAGAGTCCAGTCCATAGTGGGGCCAGCAGGGGATCATCTTGAGTGGAGACAAGTCAGCAGCGCAGAGACGTCCCCAACTGATGCACAGATGAGTGGTCCACCCCGGGTCCCAACTTTGAACAGCTAGCGCGTCATCTGCGGTCACCTAATAACCTCTCCACGCAGGTGAGGGCTGCAGATCAGAAAAGAGACGGCAGATCAACTGGTCTAAAAGGGGGGGTCTAGTGTATACAAATGAGTTTTAAGATGGGACTTAAATGAGGTAGCATCTCTAACTGTTACCGTGAGGGCATTCCAGAGTACTGGAGCCCGGATAGAAAACGCTCAATAGCCCGCAGACTTTTTTTGGGCTCTGAGAATCACTAATAATCGAACAAACAAATTGAAAGATTGTTATTACTATTACTCAAATAATCAATAGCTGCAGCCCGACTTCCCCCTGTTGTATATGTGACTATTTTTCCTAATTAACTGAATTCTGATGTTTTTACAAATTCCATCACCTTTCTGTTAAATCTTTCTACTGCACTTGTTTCTTTTCGCAGGCTTTTTGTAGACCAAAAGCGTCTGGCCGATATGTCGCTGAGAGAGCATCTCCAGCTGGATTCGCCCAGCAAGCCTGAGCTGCACATCAAGACGTTACCGTATGAATCGGTGTACACAGAGCTGCAGGCCGTCTGCGCCGCCCTCGGCCCCAAGGACAAAGTGTGGATCTGTGACAAGGCCAGTTGTGCTCTCACGCAGGTCATCCCCAAGGTGAGAGAGCACTTACGTGCTCATAAGTGAAGACAGTAAGTGTCTGCTGCAGCTTGTCTGTTATGACCACTTGTATGAAAAAAGTGATATTGCTGTAAAAGGCTCACTTTTTTTTGCTTTGTGGTGCTGGTTCAGATTACGATCATTGTCATTCAATGAGCTTTATTTAGCTTTTGTGTTTGTGCGTGTGAGTGTGAGAACAAACACATTCTCAGACATCTCAGTTTCAGGGAATAAACTGTGTGTTTTATGTGTTCCTCTGATCTCCAAAATTCATGTAAATGTTCAGAAGACCTCTTCACCTTCAATTAGCTACACATTCACAATCTAACGAAATCCAATCCAAAGCGTTTCATCAAAAAGTCAGTCTTTACAAACATGGTAACAGTACCTTAACAGTGGAACTGCACATGTTACAGCCTCATTTACTCTCTGCAAAAAAATTGCAATCTCGAATAAATAATCTGGAAGAAATAACAGATTGCTTTTTCATATTGAATTCATATTTGTTTGATTGCTTCTCCAAATTTGACCAAATTCTTTTAGAGCTGTGACAGTTTCCTTCTGCTGCATTACAGGCTAACAGATCTCCTATTCCCTACACACCCCTCTGCCTCGCCAAGGCGGTGAAGAACGCGACTGAGATTGAATGCATGAAAACTGCTCATGTAAGAAGGCCTCCTAGAAATCCCCATGATTTTTATATATATATATATATATATATATATATATATATATATACATATACACATACACATATATATATACACATACATACATATATATATTTATACACATATACATATATACATATACATATATATATATATATACACATATACATATATACATATACATACATATATATATATATATATATATATATATATATATATATATATATATATATATACACACATACATACATACATACAGTATATACACACACACACACACACACACACACACACACACACACACACACATATATGTATGTGTGTGGATATATATGTGTATATGTGTAATATATATATATATATATATATATATATATATATATATATATATACACATACATGTGTGTGTGTGTGTGTGTGTGTGTGTGTGTGTGTGTTTATACACACACACACACACACACATGTATGTATGTATATGTGTTCATTTGTTATCCTCAACGACATTACTGACTTGTTTTCTAAATGTTTCGCCTGTTTCCTGGCAGATCAAGGATGCAGTCGCTCTTTGTGAACTCTTTGCTTGGTTGGAAAAAGAGGTAGGCGTGCTATGCTTTTTAAGGGTTAAATAAGTTATAGGGGAACTGCACTTTTTTTTTGCAATTAACAAACCCTGTGTTAGACAAGAACACATGTTTTTCTTTTTTTGTAGGCTTTTAAATTCAATTATTTAATTACAGCAAGTATTAGGTGGCCAAAAATAAAGCTAATGGGAGTACACTATTGCACCGATAAAGCCCTTTTAAAAAAACATCCAAACTGGCAACAATACACCATTTACATGAATGCAGTGTCTAAAACTTGTAGCTCATCCTCTTTACATTCAGGCTCAACAATATCAGGCTCCTGGTCATCATTTGTTTTTCTCTCACAAAGTCTGATTTGATTAGTAGTGTTACTGTTGTTGAATAGAAAAGCGAACGTTGTGATGTGTCTGTGAAATTAATATGCCGCTGTATGCTTAAAATGAGCTAAATATGTAAGAATTACATGTTTTTTTTTGTTTTGTATTTTATTAATCAGTCCAACAAAATATTACACACTAATACAATTCCAATTCCAAAACCAGCAACATTCAGAATAGCAATCAACAGAGTAATTGAGAGGACGCACAAACATGACACAAAACAATCCAAAAGTAGTCAACAAAAATGAATAATATCAACAACAGTATCATTATTAATAAGAATTCCAACATAACAGGGATTAAAAATCCCTCATTTACATTATCACCACAGCCATTTCTAAAAAATAAATACAAACATTTAAAAAATGAACAATAGTGTCACAGTGGCTTACACTTGCATCGCATCTCATAAGCTTGACACATTGTGTCCAATATTTTCCACAAAGATAAAATAAGTCATATTTTATGTTCATTTAATAGTTAAAACTAATATAAATAATGGATCCCATATTCCAATTTATGACTCATTACTATTTTAAACTAAATGCAGTTTTTTCTGCTGATATCATCTCCATAGCTTGTGTATACCAGTCAGTATGAGTTGGACTATCAACATCTATCCATTTTTTTAATATTACCCTTTTTGTTATGATGCATATTGAAAGAAATGCATTTTTACGTTACTAAATTAATGCAGGTCACCAAGAATACAAGTTTGCAGTGTCATTGGGATCTACCGTATTTTTCGGAGTATAAGACGCACCGGCCAAAAATGCATAATAAAGAAGGAAAACAACATATATAAGTCACACTGAGTATAAGTCGCATTTTTTGGGGAAATTTATTTGATAAAACCCGACACCAAGAATAGACATTTGAAAGGCAATTTAAAATAAATAAAGAATAGTGAACAACAGGCTGAATAAGTGTACGTTATATGACGCATAAATAACCAACTGAGAACGTGCCTGGTATGTTAACGTAACATATTATGATAAGAGTCATTCAACTATCTATAACATATAGAACATGCTATATGTTTACCAAACAATCTGTCACTCCTAATTGCTAAACCCCATGAAATCTTATAAGTCTAGTCTCTTACGTGAATGAGCTAAATAATATTATTTGATATTTTACGGTAATGTGTTAATAATTTCACACATAAGTCGCTCCTGAGTATAAGTCGCACCCCCGGCCAAACACTGCGACTTATAGTCCGAAAAATATGGTATATATTTATGAATGTGATTGCTTCTTTTGGTGTTTTCAACCATAACAATTTTATTCTCTGACATTCCCACAATAAATGAACAAAAGTTCCCTCAGCTGCCCGACACTTCATATATAATTTGCTATCTACTGCACCAATTTTAAACAGCTGAGAATATGTAAAATACAATCTATTCAAGATCTTAAATTGACTCAGTTTATTTTTAATGCTTCTAAAGTGCTTATTGGCATTTTTTCAAATATCATTCCATGATATGTCTCTTTCATCTGAAATGTTTAATTCGATCATCCATTTCCGAACATATGCATCATTTACATTTCTAGTATGATGTTCATTTATTATTCCATACAATCTTTTAATTAATTTCTTGATTGTATCTTGATTAAAAAGTGCATCTTCAAGTTCATGGCTATTAAAAGGACATACTTTCAGAGAATATGCATTTCTTTACAGCGTGTTTTAAAGAGATTAAATTCAAAAACATGATTTCTGGGTATATTTCATTGATAAACTAATTCATTGAAAGGTTTAAAAGAGTTTGCATGAATAATATAATGAGGTTTAGTAAGTTTAATATAAAGGTAGTCCAACATAACGCAACATTCTATTTAATGCGATCGTGCCATGGACCCCGAATTGTTATCCTTTTTCCCCCCACCAGAGTCAATCGCCTGGTTTTCCACCAAATGATCGAGTTTTTTTACAAACTTACTGACATGACCGGTGCCTCCCGGTCAAATCCTTTGTTGCAGTGTTTTTCAACCACTGTGCCGTGGCACACTATTGTGCCGTGAGATACAGTCTGGTGTGCTGTGGGAGATTATCTAATTTCACCTATTTGGGTTAAAAATATTTTTTGCAAACCAGTAATTATAGTCTGCAAATGATGTGTTGTTGTTGAGTGTCGGTGCTGTCTAGAGCTCGGCAGAGTAACCGTGTAATACTCTTCCATATCAGTAGGTGGCAGCAGGTAGCTAATTGCTTTGTCGATGTTGGAAACAGCAGGAGGCAGTGTGCAGGTAAAAAGGTGTCTAATGCTTAAACCAAAAATAAACAAAAGGTGAGTGCACCTATGAAAAGACATTGGAGCTTAGGGAAGGCTGTGCAGAACCAAACTAAGACTGAACTGGCTACAAAGTCAATAAAAACAGAATGCTGGACGACAGCAAAGACTTACTGTGGAGCAAAGATGGCGTCCACAATGTATATCCGAACATGACATGACAATCAACAATGTCCCCACAAAGAAGGATAAAAACAACTGAAATGTTCTTGATTGCTAAAACAAAGTAGATGCGGGAAATATCGCTCAAAGGAAGACATGAAACTGCTACAGGAAAATACCAAAAAAAGAGAAAAAGCCACCAAATTAGGAGCGCAAGACAAGAAGTAAAACACTACACACAGGAAAACAGCAAAAAAGTCCAAATAAGTCAGGGTGTGATGTGACAGGTGGTGACAGTACACCTACTTTGAGACAAGAGCTATAGTCATGCATGCTTGGTTATGCTTTAAAGTCATACCCAACAATTGCGACAACGACTTTTTACTGTCAACTGAGTTTCGTTTTTTAATGATTTCTGCTGGAGGTGTGCCTCCGCATTTTTTCAACGCAAAAAATGTGCCTTGGGTCAAAAAAGGTTGAAAAACACTGCTGTGTTGGTTTACTCTATGCGACAGTTACACGTCTTCATTGCTGCACTTAGACTTTCTTGTTGTTCGTCGTTGGCGGCCCTTTGAGTTTCAGTTAGTTTCACGCCTGGCTAATGCCCTATTTGTATTTGAGCCTCGTACTGGAAGTAAAAAAGCATTCTTACCTGCAGATTGCTTCCTGCCGTTCTTTGCATCCTGGGAGTAACAACTTTCACAGACATGCGACCAAATCGTAAGACTTACACAGTAAATCTATGTGAAAGTCTCCAAAAAGAAGTGAAGTGAAGTGAATTATATTTATATAGCGCTTTTCTCTAGTGACTCAAAGCGCTTTTACATAGTGAAACCCAATATCTAAGTTACATTTAAACCAGTGTGGGTGGCACTGGGAGCAGGTGGGTAAAGTGTCTTGCCCAAGGACACGACGGTAGTGACTAGAATGGCGGAAGCGGGGATCGAACCTGCAACCCTCAAGTTGCTGGCACGGCCACTCTACCAACCGAGCTTTACCGCCCAAGAAGGAATTTAGGTAAATAAATAAATACAAATATCGAACCAGTGTTGTCCAAACCTACTGGTGGATAGTACTCCCCCCATTCTGTGATGTGAGAACACAATCCACCATTCACATCACGTCACGTGGAGGCACTATCCACCAAGCAGGTTTAGGCAGCCGAGCTACAGTGCATAGCTTTTTCGAAAAGGGGTACAAAAATTAGGATTTTTAAATAACGCGATCTCTGGAATTAGGCAATCTGTATTTTATGGACCCCAAAAACCACGTTATATTAAACTTTGAGTGTAATATACAGGTAAAAGCCAGTAAATTAGAATATTTTGAAAAACTTGATTTATTTCAGTAATTGCATTCAAAAGGTGTAACTTGTACATTATATTTATTCATTGCACACAGACTGATGCATTCAAATGTTTATTTCATTTAATTTTGATGATTTGAAGTGGCAACAAATGAAAATCCAAAATTCCGTGTGTCATAAAATTAGAATATTACTTAAGGCTAATACAAAAAAGGGATTTTTAGAAATGTTGGCCAACTGAAAAGTATGAAAATGAAAAATATGAGCATGTACAATACTCAATACTTGGTTGGAGCTCCTTTTGCCTCAATTACTGCGTTAATGCGGCGTGGCATGGAGTCGATGAGTTTCTGGCACTGCTCAGGTGTTATGAGAGCCCAGGTTGCTCTGATAGTGGCCTTCAACTCTTCTGCGTTTTTGGGTCTGGCATTCTGCATCTTCCTTTTCACAATACCCCACAGATTTTCTATGGGGCTAAGGTCAGGGGAGTTGGCGGGCCAATTTAGAACAGAAATACCATGGTCCGTAAACCAGGCACGGGTAGATTTTGCGCTGTGTGCAGGCGCCAAGTCCTGTTGGAACTTGAAATCTCCATCTCCATAGAGCAGGTCAGCAGCAGGAAGCATGAAGTGCTCTAAAACTTGCTGGTAGACGGCTGCGTTGACCCTGGATTTCAGGAAACAGAGTGGACCGACACCAGCAGATGACATGGCACCCCAAACCATCACTGATGGTGGAAACTTTACACTAGACTTCAGGCAACGTGGATCCTGTGCCTCTCCTGTCTTCCTCCAGACTCTGGGACCTCGATTTCCAAAGGAAATGCAAAATTTGCATGGTTGGGTGATGGTTTGGGGTGCCATGTCATCTGTTGGTGTCGGTCCACTCTGTTTCCTGAGATCCAGGGTCAACGCAGCCGTCTACCAGCAAGTTTTAGAGCACTTCATGCTTCCTGCTGCTGACCTGCTCTATGGAGATGGAGATTTCAAGTTCCAACAGGACTTGGCGCCTGCACACAGCGCAAAATCTACCCGTGCCTGGTTTACGGACCATGGGATTTCTGTTCTAAATTGGCCCGTGAACTCCCCTGACCTTAACCCCATAGAAAATCTGTGGGGTATTGTGAAAAGGAAGATGCAGAATGCCAGACCCAAAAACGCAGAAGAGTTGAAGGCCACTATCAGAGCAACCTGGGCTCTCATAACACCTGAGCAGTGCCAGAAACTCTTCGACTCCATGCCACGCCGCATTAACGCAGTAATTGAGGCAAAAGGAGCTCCAACCAAGTATTGAGTATTGTACATGCTCATATTTTTCATTTTCATACTTTTCAGTTGGCCAACATTTCTAAAAATCCCTTTTTTGTATTAGCCTTAAGTAATATTCTAATTTTGTGACACACGGAATTTTGGATTTTCATTTGTTGCCACTTCAAATCATCAAAATTAAATGAAATAAACATTTGAATGCATCAGTCTGTGTGCAATGAATAAATATAATGTACAAGTTACACCTTTTGAATGCAATTACTGAAATAAATCAAGTTTTTCAAAATATTCTAATTTACTGGCTTTTACCTGTACATATGCCTGGTATGACATTATATATATACTTCCAGCATATATGTAAAATAATGATGGAGGTCTTCGGATGTTTTCAATCCCGTTAGCTCCGTTGTTAGCTGACTTTTGCTAGCATTTATTTACAAGTTAGAATGCATAAAAAAAGATAAACATGTGTGCTTGTCTCACATAAGGATTGTGAATGATAGACACAATTCCAGAAAAAAGTGCAGTTCCCTTGTCTCCCAAACACTGCTGCCCACTGCTCCCCTCACCTCCCAGGGGGTGATCAAGGGATGGGTCAAATGCAGAGGACAAATTTCACCACACCTAGTGTGTGTGTGACAATCATTGGTACTTTAACTTAACTTTAACTTTACACATACAAACTGTAACACACAAAAAAGCACATTTAATTAAAAAAACGTTATTATGGTCTTACCTTTACTTATAAGTGCGAGAACAGTGGTGTTGGTGTTGGAGGAGTTGTGAATGAATGAAATATTAAATCCGTGCTGCAGTCTGCAGGTGTACCTAATGTGTCCCTGCAGTCGTTCACGGCTCCTCCGGCGCGAGTATTGTTGTTTTTGCACTTTTTGGCTTCTTGTTAAGTGACTTTTTTTGGGTGGATTCGGTCTTGCACGTGGAGGGTTTGGGTGTGGGCTTTGGTTGGTGTGGCGCTCCCGTCGGGGGGTGCACTCTGCGGCGGAGGTGCATTAACCGGCACCAGGAGGCGGGATTACGCGAGCCTCACACAGTGCGTCTTCGCAGCCGTTTTATGATTGCTCAGCACAAGAAATACGTTACACACATACAGTTGTTGACAAAATACACTGTACATTATATACCTCAGCTAACTAAACTATGGAAATGTATAATATAATTCATATAACAATACGGTCTCACTGCACAGCAGGCCAGCAGTTAGCCGAGTCCGCAATCCATGTTGAGGCACAACTGAGTGATGTGCCTCAACTGGCTGATCTTCTCAGTATTTGAACGGCAAATGTGAAAATTCTGCGATTTTGAATAAAAAAAAATCTAAAACTGGTGAAGTTAAATGGAAAATAACTTTATAGTATAATCACTGGATACATATAACAATTTAATTATTGTTTTTTCTTTTTACATTTTTTTTCTTTCCATGATGGCAGGTGAGGCCCCGCCTCACTTGCCTCCAGTGACCGCACGTCACTGGTACACACTCACGATACATACATCCACACGCACATTTACTGTAGACACATACATATACACGTACTGGACATATACAAACACATATGCATATAATCACGTTTCATCAAACATACAGTACAGGCCAAAAGTTTGGACATACCTTCTCATTCAATGCGTTTTCTTTATTTTCATGACTATTTACATTGTAGATTGTCACTGAAGGCATCACAACTATGAATGAACACATGTGAAGTTATGTACTTAACAAAAAAAGGTGAAATAACTGAAAACATGTTTTATAGTCTAGTTTCTTCGAAATAGCCACCCTTTGCTCTGATTACAGTTTTGCACATTCTTGGCATTCTTTCGATGAAATGAAAACCTGAAATGGTTTTCACTTCACAGGTGTCATAGTTTTGATGCCTTCAGTGACAATCTACAATGTAAATAGTCATGAAAGTAAAGAAAACACATTGAAATGAGAAGGTGTGTCCAAACTTTTGGACTGTACTGTACATTAACGTTGTTCCACTCAGAGAAACTGGGTAACACATGGCACACTGACAAAGCTTAACCTATTTATACTATAACAATCTACAAGGTTAATACAGTTTGCTTCTCTTTCTTCCTCTCCATTTGTCTGCTTTCTTTTGTAATTCAAGTTATCATTACATATATGTATTGTTGCATTTGAAAACATTGGATTGTTGATAAGAGGAAATTGTTATTAGTATTCATTATCAATAGTGCTATTTCTATTGGTATTCTTATTACTCCATTTGTAGTGTAATAATGTTCATTGTCATTTATGTGTTATTTACTTCACTAACTGCTTCTTTGCTATCACTTGTTCGTATCATATTTGTACATATCCTATTTGCTGATGTTTTTCTGTTGTTGTCTCTTTGTCTTATCCCCCTCTTGTACCAGCAATTTCCCCCTCTGTCATCCTTTTCCCCCCCCTTCTTTCTATCCCCCCGTGCTCCGATCCAGCTGCGCCAAACATTAATATAAATCCATTTAATAAAGTCAAATACAAATAAGGCAACAAGAGAAGTATCTCACACTTATTTTTTTGTAAAGTATATCTGTACAGCTGATATGGGAGTCTACATCAACAATATCATTTGCCTGAGTGGCAGGACAGGACAAATAAAAAATAAAAATACAAATTCATAGGTGTGAATGTTAGTGCTTGTCAGTCTCCCTGCCCCCTTTAAAAGTGACTATGTTGCACTTGTTCTCTTTGTAGAAATATAATGGTTAATATGCCTTAAGTTATCTTTAGAAGGATTTCCTCATCGCTTTTAGATGCATTTTTAGATTCGTTTTCATTTCATTTAGAAAACATTTTTAATATGTCATGCAATTGTAACTAAGGTTGCTTAAGCTGCTGTCATATCTTGTCATTATAATGTTTTTATAGATTCCAAAGGGCACGGTGACAGAAATCTCTGCTGCTGACAAAGCGGAAGAACTACGCAGGTGATGTTTAATCATTGTGTATTTTCAGGCAAAAGTGTCTTTTATAGTTGGTTGACATGATATCATCCAATTGAACTACGTGTCCATGTTTTAAAGTCTATCATATCATATATTATATCATATCATATATGAGCTGTCTCAAGGGATGCTCTCCTGGAGTAATATTGCCCTCTACTGGAAGTGTAAAAAGAAACAACAGCACCTGCAGAGGGAGCACATATCTTTTAGACCAGGGGTGTCAAACTCATTTTAGATGGGGGGCCACATGGAGAAAAATCTACTCCCAAGTGGGCCGGACTGGTAAAATCACGGCACGATAACTTAAAAATAAAGACAACTTCAGATTGTTTTCTTTGTTTAAAAATAGAACAAGCACATTCTGAAATTGTACAAATCATGTTTTTTTGGGTTTTTTTTTTACAATTACCTGTTGCGGTTAATAGTATATATAATTTATTTGTCGTTATTTATATTTTCTGAATAAATTATGTGATAATGTTCATCAGTCAACTCATTGGTGTTGATTTTAAATATATCAAGAGAAAAGAATTATATCACAATCAAATTACAGTATGTTATTTATGTAGTTTGATCATTTTCCTCGAATGATGGACTAACATCATGTGGTTTATTTTGTACATATGTAGTGTCATCTACAAAGATACAAATAATTGCTATTGCGACATCCAGTAGACACATTTAGAACAGCTGTCTCTTTCATTCAAAAATTTCAGGTTAATTTTTGTACTTAGCAAACTCATCCCGCGGGCCGGATAAAACCTGTTCGCGGGCCTGATCCGGCCCTCGGGCCGTACGTTTGACACCCCGGTTTTGGACTATTTATTGCAGGCCGCATAAACAAATTAATCTTAATGATTAGGATCCAGAGCACTAGAAGGGTGTAAGATTTGAATTAGATCCACATATGATACTTGCCTATCCCAGTGTTTTTCAACCACTGTGCCGTGGCACACTAGTGTGCCGTGAGATACAGTCTGGTGTGCCGTGGGAGATTATCTAATTTCACCTATTTTGGTTAAAAATATTTTTTGCAAACCAGTAATTATGGTCTGCAAATGATGTGTTGTTGTTGAGTCTAGAGCTCGGCAGAGTAATCGTGTAATACGCTTCCATATCAGTAAGTGGCAGCCGGTAGCTAATTGCTTTGTAGATGTCGGAAACAGCGGGAGGCAGTGTGCAGGTAAAAAGGTATCTTTAATGCTTAAACCAAAAATACACAAAAGGTGAGTGCCCCTAAGAAAAGGCATTGAAGCTTAGGGAAGGCTATGCAGAACAAAACTAAAACTGAGCTGGCTACGAAGTAAACAAAAACAGAATGCTGGACGACAGCAAAGACTTACTGTGGAGCAAAGACGGCTTCCACAAAATACATCCGAAAATGACATGACAACCAACAATGTGCCCACAAAGAAGGATACAAACAACTGAAATATTCTTGATTGCTAAAACAAAGTAGACAGGGAAATATCGCTCAAAGGAAAACATTAAACTGCTACAAGAAAATACCAAAAAAAGAGGAAAAGCCCCTAATTTAAGAGCGCAAGACAAGAACTAAAACACTACACACAGGAAAACAGCAAAAAAGTCAAAATAAGTCAGGGTGTGATGTGACAGGTCGTGACAGTACACCTACTTTGAGACAAGAGCTATATTGATGCATGCGTGGTTATGGTTTAAAGTCATAGCCAACAATTGTGACGACTTTTTACTGTCAACTGAGTTTAGTTTTTTAATGATTTCTGCTGGTAGTGTGCCTTTGGAATTTTTCAACGCAAAAAATGTGCCTTGGCTCAAAAAAGGTTGAGAAACACTGGCCTATCCTATTCTAATAAGCAAAATAATATACTAAACAAAATTCATTGGTATAAGTATTATGGCATACAAATCCAAAAAGATACATATCGAAAATCCTTGGAATGCTATTTCACTATCATATTATACTAAAAACCCAGGAAGTTTCTCACACAGTTGTTTAAAATGTAACTTTCTTGACAAATGTAAACTAAATATAACGTTTTAATGAGTAGCTTTGTAATATCTTAAATATCTACCCCTCTTTTTGCTATGCTTACAACATTTTCTGTGACCTGATCCTTAGAAGCAGTATCTGCGTACCCATGCAGTTATGTTCTGATTTGTCTCTTTGCAGCCAGCAGAAACATTTTGTGGGCCTCAGTTTCCCCACAATCTCCAGTGTTGGTCCCAATGCAGCAATCATACATTACAGGTGAGTAAACCCATGATTTCAGGTTATTGCTTTTATTTGGTTTGTTCTATATCAGGGGTGTCAAACTCCTTTCAGGCCAGCGACCACATTGAGGAAAATCTATTCCCAAGTTGGCCGGACTGGTAAAATGATGGCATGATAACCTAAAAACAGGGTTAAAAATAAAAATAAAATTAAAAATAGAGCAAGCACATTCTGAAAATGTTCAAATCATGTTTTGTTTTTTTATATTTACATGTTGCGATTAACAGTATTCTATCTTCATTTGTCGTTATTTATATTTTCTGAATAAATCTTAATCAGTCAAATAAGTGGAATTTAGTCCGGCAGAGTTTGGAAATGTTCCCATTGTTAATTTTGTATCTATCAAAAGATGACATTATTCATAATATCAAAATCAAATTACAAGATGTTATTAATGTAATTTACTAATTTTCCTCAATTGATGTACTAACACCATCTGGTTTATTCTGTACATAAGTAGCATCATCTACAAAACCCAAAACCAGTGAAGTTGGCACGTTGTGTAATTTGTAAATAAAAACAGAACACAATGATTTGCAAATCCTTTTCAACTTATATTCAATTGAACAGACTGCAAAGACAAGATACTTAACGATCGAACTGGAAAACTGTTATTTTTTGCAAATATTAGCTCATTTGGAATTTGATGCCTGCAACATGTTTCAAAAAAGCTGGCAGAAGTGGCAAAAAAGACAGAAAGTTGAGGAATGCTCATCAAACACTTATTTGGAACATCCTACAGGTGAACAGGCTAATTGGGAACAGGTGGGTGCCATGATTGGGTATAAAAGCAGCGTCCATGAAATGCTCAGTCATTCACAAAAAAGGATGGGGCGAGGGTCACCACTTTGTGAACAAATGCGTGCCCCTGCTTATTTCAGCAAGACAATGCCAATCAATCAATCAATCAATGTTTATTTATATAGCCCTAAATCACAAGTGTCTCAAAGGGCTGCCAAGCCATGTGTTACAACAGCGTGGCTCCATAGTAAAAGAGTGCGGGTACTAGACTGGCCTGCCTGTAGTCCAGACCTGTCTGAAGCCTAAAATACCACAACAGAGACCCCGGACTACTTAAGCTGTATATCAAGCAAGAATGGGAAATAATTCTCCCTGAAAAGCTTCAAAAATTGGTCTTCTCAGTTCCCAAACGTTTACTGAGTGTTGTTAAAAGGAAAGGCCAACGTGTTGCTGCCATTAAATTCCAAGTTAATGATTATTTGCAAAAAAAAAAAAAAAAAGAAGTTTTTCAGTTCGAACATTAAATATCTTGTCTTTGCAGTCTATTCAATTGAAAATAGTTTGAAAAGGATTTGCAAATCATTCCGAAAGGGACAAGCGGTAGAAAATGAATGGATAATTTGTTTTTATTTACGAATTACACAACAACTTAACTGGTTTTGTACAACAAAACTTGTGAATTTGGACTCATTTCATTAATCACACATTAAGTTAGAAGGGGATACATATTATTTCAGAATATTTATGTGTCCCCATTACCAACATCTTTGACAATCAAGGCATGAACAGAACAATTCACATTTGGTATACTATCACTAATAAACAGCGGAAGTAGGTAGTGTTCTAACAGAAGTGTTGTCGCTCCCTTAATACCCACATAGCTCCGCCGCCTCTGTGTACTCTTGTGACATCCAGTGGACACATTTAGAACAGCAGTTTCTTTCATTCAATAATATCAGCTCATTTGTATACTTAGCAAACTCATCTTGCGGGCCGCTTAACACGTGTTTGCGGGCCTGACCTAGCCCGCGGACCGTACGTTTGACACCCTTGTTCTATATAATTTAAATGTCCTGTTTGCTGTCATCGTAGACCTTTACCTGAGACCAACAGAACGCTCACCGTCAATGAAGTGTATCTGATTGACTCTGGAGCTCAGTACATGTAAATAAAACGATCACACAATGTTACTTGGCCTGCGCTTTGCTTTAAATTAACTTGTCTGGACTTTGGCAGTGACGGTACCACAGATGTCACTCGCACCGTGCACTTTGGGACGCCGTCTGCATATGAAAAGGTACATTGGACTATTTACTCAGACAACCTATGATAAGAACTGACATTAAAATGCATTACTTTTCTAGTGTTTTGATGTAATTAATCCCATTCTTTATGTGTTTATTCTCTAAGGAATGCTTTACGTATGTACTAAAGGGACACATTGCTGTCAGTGCCGCAGTCTTTCCCAATGGAACCAAGGGTAACACCAGAATATATGAACTTAAACCTATTTTAGAGAGAATGATTATACTTTTACATGCAGAAAAAATACATATAAATGGCAAATGCAATGGATAAATTATCTTTTAACATATATTTTACCTTTATTGAAGATTTTTCTACTTGGCTTGGAACTCTTTCATGAATTTGATAGTGTTGAGTTGAGTTGAGTTGAGTTTGTGTTTATTTCGAACATGCAAGTATACAACATGATACATCACAATCTCCAGTTTCTCTTTTCAACATGTTCGAAAAGGAGTAGGAAGAAGCAGAGCTTATTTAATCCTACCCCTTTTCTTTTACATAACAGTTGCTAAAACTTTTGTTCTGTAATTTTTTCTTAGCTTCTTTATCGACTGGCTATCACTTGCAACTTTCTTTGGCCCCATGATGGGTAGACAATGAAACAGCGCACAGACAGGGTCACCAATGCCTGATTCTTTATTTGGACATTACATTTTGTGGAATATTAAGCAGGCAAATGGACTCGTTTGATACGCACATAGTTTGGTTGTATTATAACGGAGACGGTGTATGAAAACCATGGCAAAACTTTGGCTGGAATTTTTCATTTAAAACCGAATTATACCAAGATGTGTCACCGATGTAGAGCTCGCTAGTTTAGATGTTGTAATATTAGTGTACAAGTAGTGTGGACACATTGTGGGATGAGAAAAAAAAATGTGCGAATGCTTGACTGAAAACTTCCATCCACTTTCTAGGCCACCTGCTGGACTCGTTTGCACGAGCTGCCCTGTGGGAGTCGGGCCTGGACTACCTTCACGGTACAGGTCACGGCGTCGGCTGCTTCCTCAATGTCCACGAGGGACCCTGTGGCATTAGCTACAAGACCTTCGCTGATGAACCTCTGGAGGCAGGCATGATCGTCAGCGATGGTATGGCAGAAAAAGAAAGACATGGGAAAACCTTTTTTGAAAATATTTCACCTCTGTCAAGAAACCTATCAGATTGGTCAAATGTATTTCTGTCACAGTTTCAGAGATTAGTGTTCAATTTAGTATTTTAAGGCATGTGTAATCTAGGTCACGGTAGTCTGCTATAAGGTTGATTGGAGGCAGGAGGGTAAAATAAACTGCATGTGAAAATAGAAACAGAAAATATTGATTTTCAAATTATCTTCAAACCTTTTATGAATGATTTCCTTGTCAGAGCAATCCCATCCTTTGATTTTTCTAAAATACTTCTCAACCTCTGGAGTGCGCCACATTGTTCTGGATAATTCCAGAAGCAAGAAAACACATATTGCAAGAAGTTTATTTATTTTTTTATACAGGAGATATTATTTTAATATACACTATATTGCCAAAAGTATTTGGCCACCTGCCTTGACTCACATATGAACTTGAAGTGCCATCCCATTCCTAACCCATAGGGTTCAATATGATGACTTTTTGCAGCTATTACAGCTTCAACTCTTCTGGGAAGGCTGTCCACAAGGTTGCGGAGTGTGTTTATAGGAATTTGACAATTCTTCCAAAAGCGCATTGGTGAGGTCAAACACTGATGTTGGTCGAGAAGGCCTGGCTCTCAGTCTCCATTCTAATTCATCCCAAAGGTGTTCTATCCGGTTCAGGTCAGGACTCTGTGCAGGCCAGTCAAGTTAATCCACACCAGACTCTGTCATCCATGTCTTTATGGACCTTGCTTTGTGCACAGTCATGTTGGAAGAGGAAGGGGCCCGCTCCAAACTGTTCCCACAAGGTTGGGAGCATGGAATTGTCCAAAATGTTTTGGTATCCTGGAGCATTCAAAGTTCCTTTTACTGGAACTAAGGGGCCAAGCCCAACTCCTGAAAAACAACCCCACATAATAATTCCTCCTCCTCCAAATTTCACATTCGGCACAATGCAGTCCGAAATGTACCACTCTCCTGGCAACCTCCAAACCCAGACTCGTCCATCAGATTGCCAGATGGACAAGCATGATTCATCACTCCAGAGAAGGCGTCTCCACTGCTCTAGAGTCCAGTGGCGACGTGCTTTACACCACTGCATCCGACGCTTTGCATTGGACTTGGTGATTTATGGCTTAGATACAGCTGCTAGGCCATGGAAACCCATTCCATGAAGCTCTCTGTGTACTGTACGTGGGCTAATTGGAAGGTCACATGAAGTTTGGAGCTCTGTAGCAACTAACTGTGCAGAAAGTCGGCGACCTCTTTGCACTTCTACATCCGCTGACCCCTCTCTGTCAGTTTACGTGGCCTACCACTTCGTGGCTGAGTTGCTGTTGTTCCCAAACTCTTCCATTTTCCGCTAATAAAGCCGACCGTTGACTTTGGAATATTTAGCAGCGAGGAAATTTCATGACTGGATTTGTTGCACAGGTGGCATCCTATGACAGTTCCACGCTGGAAATCACTGAGAGCGGCCCATTCTTTCACAAATGTTTGTAGAAACAGTCTCCATGCCTAAGTGCTTGATTTTATACACCTGTGGCCGGGCCAAGTGATTAGGACACCTGATTTTGATCATTTGGATGGGTGGCCAAATACTTTTGGCAATATAGTATACATCCAAAAAATGTACGTCATTAAAAAAACAACATCAGACACCAAAACGAATGTACTTGCCTATTAAGTCATCTAGCAGCTGAAAAAATGATATCAATTATAATACTGAATAGACGATATGTCTAGTATTTTTATTTTTGACAGTCCCAATATGTTGACACACACACAGGCAGAATGTACCCTCTTAATCATTGTCATTGCAGCAACTCTTTACTCACAGTCATTTGTATGTCAGGTAACTTGCATAAAAGCGACACCGTCTTGCTCCTCCCTCTGCGTACCCTGACGTGCACCACCCAAAAATTGGAGCTTTGCGTCAGCAACGACACGGACCGCAGAGTTGTGATTGGTCAGTTTTTGGCGAGTAGGGTCCCAAAACACAGGAGAGTAGACGTTGTGCTTGAAATGCACAAATGATCGTGTGAGATAAAACAGTCACTGAATATTTACACATGCAAACTGATATTTAATATCTTAGTGTGCTATAAAAATAATTACTAAGTGTTTCACCAAAATGATTCCCGAGCGCGGCCACCGCTGCTGCTCACTGCTCCCCTCACCTCCCAGGGGGTGTAACAAGGGGATGGGTCAAATGCAGAGGGTAATTTCACCACACCTAGTGTGTTTGTGACTATCAGTGGTACTTTAACTTGAACTTTAATTGTTCTCCTTGTTGCGTTGTTTCGTCCAGAAGAAGACACAAAGTACGACACTATTTTTAACTTTTATTGCTATTCTTGTGCTAAGAACAGGTTCAATTCCGACACATATTCTTTCTCGTGCATGTACGTCTTTTTGTCTCACACGCAAAACTTTCTTATTCTTCGTCAAACACTTTTCAGGCGTGGTATGTTCACGAACATGGGAACTCTGAACATTTAATAACACATTAACATAAACGTTAACACCGGCAGGTCGCAACAATAGTTATTTAACAGTTTTGTTTATTTTCAATTACATAGCTCTCTCGTGTCCTATGTTCCGAAGTGCCGAATAGCGTTGCAAATTTGCCCGTGCTCTGCCGCGGCTTGTTCAGAGGTTGCACAGTTCTTCTTCACTTTTTTTTTTTTTTTACTCTGGTTCATGAGTAAAAAGTCCATTACTACTCAGTGGCTTAGTGGTTAGAGTGTCCGCCCTGAGATGGGTACGTTGTGAGTTCAAACCCCGGCCGAGTCATACCAAAAACTATATAAATGAGACCCATTACCTCCCTGCTTGGCACTCAGCATCAAGGGTTGGAATTGGGGGTTAAATCACCAGAAATTATTCCCGGGCGCGGCACCGCTGCTGCCCACTGCTCCCCTCACCTCCCAGGGGGTGAACAAGGGAATGGGTCAAATGCAGAGGACAAATTTCACCACACTTAGTGTGTGTGTGACAATCACTTAACATTAAAAGAAGGCTTATGTTTCTAAACGATTAATGCAACATGGTGTGGTTGTCATCACTCTTCACAAGAAGGTACACATTTGTAATTTTCCTGAGGGAACTCTCCTGAAGGAATCAATAAAGTACCATCTATCTATCCTTCAGTACACACTGCGTCTTAGTGTTTTGGAGGAGAATTACAAGTCACGCGCCAGCCACCGCGGAAGTGATTTAAACGAATCAAGACGCCGTCAGAGGGGACGCAAGAGTATATACCCGTCTTAATTGTGCGAGTTTACATGAACATTCCAGACATGCGCCGCTCGGGATGGTTTCCTGCTGGCCCCACTATGGACTGGACTCTTACTATTATGTTGGATCCACTATGGACTGGACTCTCACAATATTATGTCAGACCCACTCGACATCCATTGCATTCAGTCTCCCCTAGAGGGGGGGAGGGTTACCCACATATGTGGTCCTCTCCAAGGTTTCTCATAGTCATTCACATCGACGTCCCATTGGGGTGAGTTTTTCCTTGCCCTTATGTGGGCTCTGTACCGAGGATGTCGTTGTGGCTTGTGCAGCCCTTTGAGACACTTGTGATTTAGGGCTATATAAATAAACATTGATTGATTGATGCATAACAGTGGTCGCGGAACAGTTTTATTCTTGATAAATCACATTGCGAGTGCTGAATGGTTATATTTTCATCTTCTCCCATGTGGACAGTCTGATAATTAGCATATATTCTGCATATTCATGAAGACCGACACCAAATGGATTGTACTCATTGTTTAGCTCACTTAAGAGACGCAATCCTATGCACATTATCTTAGTAAATCACTTTTGCGTGTACTATCAAGTTTGGACATATTTTAATACATGCAAAGCTTAATTAGATCAGGCTGTCTCTGTCTGTGTATTTGTTAACCATATTCTTTGTTTTATTTCTAGAACCGGGCTATTATGAAGATGGAGCTTTTGGCATCAGGCTTGAAAATGTGGTTCTTGTTGTCCCAACTAAGCCCAAAGTAAGACACTGAACTGAACTAAATCAATCCCCTGTAATGATATAATAATTACATACATTATGTATTTGGTGTCTATGTAGTACAATTACAGAAACCGTGGCAGCTTGACATTTGAGCCCTTGACTCTGGTTCCCATCCAAGTCAAGATGATGAACACAGAGCTGCTCACACAGAAGGAGGTAAAGCTTTTAATTGGTCGTGTTATCAACACTTGGTTTCAAATGACACAGTAGCCTCCTTTGTACTAGCCAAGCCATTTTCCACAAACATACAAGTTATTACTGTAATAACCCAATTTTCCCTAAAAAAAAGACATCTTATAGTCAAGGTCTCGAGTTTATACATGCAAGCTAGCGGGTGGCAACAAGCAGCTTCTACCCAAGCGAGTCAGAGCTTTTCTTCCTGTCACTCACACACATATACACACACACACACTCAATTGTGACCTGAGAAGATGCAGTGATTCAAAGGTTGGGAACGTTAACGTTTGAAGAGGTATGTGTTATGTACTGGGGGAGTAGACGGCACAGACAACAGGGGGAATAGTTTAGCTCAATGTTTTTTATATATATATATATATATAAATAAAATGTCAAAACAATACTCTTAGTAAACTAGAGAATGGAGTGTGACAAAAATCCAAGAGTGTGTATGTGTGTGACTATGTGTAGGAATTAACTGTTGAGTGTTACCGTAAATGTTGAGCGAGAGGCAAGTCCTAAAGGGGGCAGGGCAGGCGCATAGATCCGTCAAACAAGCAGGAAGTCGGGGGCTAAGAGGGGCATAGAAGGTCTGTGTCCAAGCGTGAGGTCGAGATCCAAGAGGCAGTCAGGGAGACAGAGGAAACAAGGAAAAAGACGAGACACACAGCTCGTCAACGCGGGAATGGAGGTCTGGAGTAGGATCAACGAGGAGGACTCGAGACAATCAATACAACGGGGAAGAAAGCACAGAGCAAGAGTGAGCATAGAGCATGACGTGGCTTACTGTACGCGAATAGAAGATTACGTTCTGGCGCGGAACGCAGGTCTGCACTGGCTTAAGAGGCCCAGGAGGCTCATCAATCACAGGTGCGCAGAGTGCAGATTGATTGCAGCTGCTTGCTGACGCCGGAGTGACGCGTGCAGGAGATGAGCGGCCGTGGGTGTGTCCCAAGGTGCGCTCCGCGGTGGACTCATAGATGAATGCGCCCGGGCCATGACACTATGATACTAATTTTAAGATAATGATGATAAATAAGGCAGTCTTTAAACAAGCGTAACGCTGCTAAGAAATATGACTTACGTTTTATTACAATCTACTCAGGTATTTTACTTATATTTAAACAAAAATAATTGTATTTAATTTTACTTTATTAAAATATTTAAAAAATTATTTCATGTTTGATTTTGTCTTTTAAAAATGTACATAAAAAATACCTAAAGTTTATCTTATATAAACTATTTTTTTTAAAACCTTTCATGCGAAGTGGTTATTTCAGCAACAGCTATTAAAAGGCTTTTTTCTTTTGATTATCACGGGGATTGCTTTCTGGAACCCCCTGCAGAGGGTGAATTTCCACAAAGTAGGGATGCTTTTTATTTTGGGATTTACAGTATATGTATATCGAAAGAAAACGGACGTTACGAAGCAGGGTTGGTTGTATGAGCAAAGAACACAGGAAGTGATCAATGAGTATAGGAGGAATGTACTAACAGCCAATCACATAACAGTATCAACTATTATGCTGTCTCGCTGTTGATTCTTTGCATGGAGTGAAAAGAGCAACTAAAAATGAGTGCTGCAGAAGCGAAGAAATTATCGATAAAACAAGAAAAGTCACATCGACAGTATATAATTTTTTTTACATTTTTCAAAACTGACCATATCTCACCTTTTTTCTTTTCAACCCTCGTCCGTTCCCTATTTGGGTATTTGAAAACAACGGTAGGAACTAAAGTGCTGGACTGTATAAATAAAATAAATGACAAAATATAACAAATGTGCGACTTTAAGATAATACTAGTTTTGGCCAGTAATATTTAAATAGTAATTACTCCATAACATTAATTCCTTTCCACACGTCACTGTTCTGTTACAGAGAACAAGGAAATTGGAATAAAATTGCTATTGTATGAAAAGGGGTAGGATTGAATAAGCTCTGTTTCTTCCTACTCCTTTTCGGACGTGCTGTAATGAAACAACTGGAATTGTGTGATGCATTATATTTACACAAACCACCTAACTTCCTTGCAGTAAACCTGCAAAAAAAGTCTTGAGATTGGGGATTGTAATCAGAGGAAGGTTACATTTTAAATAAAAATGTTTACGTTTGTTTTTCAGCTGGTCCTTATTTACAATAGGTACTAAAAAAAGCCATAATTATCGATAATGACCGATATTAAACACTTATAGTGTGATGCAGTTTTCAGCATGTCGCCCAGTCCTATCTGAAACAAATTTTTTTCATCACAAAAAACTTTACAAACAATATATTTTTTTTAAATTAAACCTCTAACGTGTTGTGCACCCTAGTGGACATTTCACCACCTCCTTCAAAACTATACGTGGTTACACTTTATTATTGGGAACACATATTCACTATTAATACGTTGCTTATTAACATGCAAATTTGTAACATATTGGCTCTTAATTAGTCATTAAGTACAAACCCCGTTTCCATATGAGTTGGGAAATTGTGTTAGATGTAAATATAAACGGAATACAATGATTTGCAAATCCTTTTCAACTCATATTCAATTGAATGCACTACAAAGACAAGATATTTGATGTTCAAACTCATAAACTTTCTTTTTTTTTGCAAACAATAATTAACTTAGAATTTCATGGCTGCAACACGTGCCAAAGTAGTTGGGAAAGGACATGTTCACCATTGTGTTACATGGCCTTTCCTTTTAACAACACTCAGTAAATGTTTGGGAACTGAAGAGACACATTTTTAAGCTTCTCAGGTGGAATTCTTTCCCATTCTTGTTTGATGTACAGCTTAAGTTGTTCAACAGTCCAGGGGTCTCCGTTGTGGTATTTTAGGCTTCATTATGCGCCACACATTTTCAATGGGAGACAGGTCTGGACTACAGGCAGGCCAGTCTAGTACCCGCACTCTTTTACTATGAAGCCACGTTGATGTAACACGTGGCTTGGCATTGTCTTGCTGAAATAAGCAGGGGCGTCCATGGTAACGTTGCTTAGATGGCAACATATGTTGCTCCAAAATCTGTATGTACCTTTCAGCATTAATGGTGCCTTCACAGATATGTAAGTTACCTATGCCTTGGGCACTAATACACCCCCAT